>NC_137101.1:19563140-19755640 GCF_949357685.1 Gobio gobio | reverse complement strand
AGACCAACTACAAATACGCCTGCGTCCAAGCTAGGGAGCACTGTTTGTCTCTTGGTATCCAAGAGCCTGTGTGTGCCATTGCCAACTACCTTTTTCCAGATGGGAGAGTAATAGCTGGCCACAAAGAGGTGAGCTCCATCATTTGGAATCAATGCAAAAAGACCAATACACTACGACCGGAAAGAGTAGATTTTAGTTTCACGTAACTCTCCAAACGGACAAAAACCTAATTGTTAAAGGGTTTGTTCACCCCAAAATGAAAATTCTGTCATTAATTCCTCACCCTCATGTCGTTCCAAACCCGTAAGACCTTCGTTCATCTTCAGAACACAATTCAAGATATTTTTGATGAAATCCGAGAGCTTTATAAAACTTTAACTCTATTAACACTTTCAAGGCCCAGAAAGTTAGTAACAGGGTTCCCGCGGGGTCTTAAAATGTCTAAAATTGTATTTTTTAAATTTAAGGCCTTAAAATGTCTTAAAAACGGCCAGATTTTCACCCGAGGTCTTAAATTTAATTTAGTTAGGTCTTAAAAAAAGTGTTATCCTCGTTCATTTCCAGAAATGCTGGCTGCAGAAAGTTATTAATGTTACACTGTAGCAAAAAAGTATCGAATCGCGAAAGCGGAGCTCTAGAGTGTTTGCTGCGCCGCCCCCAGAGCGTTCGTTCGGTGTGTTGTAGTTTCTTTCTGGGGGTGTTGGTACACGTATTCGGTGATAAAACTACAAATCCCGTGATAAATGCAATTACCTGCCCGCAAAATACGTCTACATTTAATAACGTTGTATTTTTTCTGGACAGAATGAGGCAGACATCCATTGTTTTATATTATTCTAAACAGTGATAAAGTCTGCACTCAATCAGCTCTGCATACCTTAACATGACAATAGTGAAGGCTTGAAGAACTCAAATACACCATAGCTTGATGCAGTCGTGTTTATTGTCTTCGTTTCATCAGTCAAAGCGTTTCTATCTTCAGTTTATCCTACATCGCTAGCTTCACATTAGGGCTAAGGATTACTTCTCTGAGGCTAATGTGGAGTTTCTGCTCGAGGGCGCCCTCTGGCTTACAGTATGAATGAAAGTTTGGGTAACAAATATGAAAAATAATACTTCTCTCTAAATAAATTTATATGACAACCCATATGTTTTTCTCCAATGTACAGTTTTTCCCCCACAGTGGATGCATAAGAGGCTCATATTTCATATTAAGTACATAGACTTTAAGAAATTTATATCACAGATAAAAAGCACAGAATTTCTTTATTTTATTTTTTACAATAAATCTTTAGACCTTTCTAATGGTTTTTAGTCATAGGCTGTCTGCATATTAACAGGTAACCCAGCAGGGTTTTTTTTGTAAAATAAGTTTTCTGTAAAATATAAATGTTATTTTATTAGTATTATTATTATATTGTTATATTTATTCTTAAATACTCTATTTTTAATTTTTTAATAATTAAAATGTTATTGTAATAGTAGTATTTCTAATTTTGTTAAATATTTGTATTTATTGAATATAATCATTATTATTAGTCTTGTTAATATATAAACATTAATATATAAAATGTTATATGCATACACTTTTCATTTGTAAAAAAAAAAAAAAAAAAAACATTTGCATTTTAACCAGAATAATCGCAATTAGATATCTTCCCCAAATCGTGCATCCCTAGTTTATCCTATCTCCTTAGTGCATCCCCTGTTCAATCTCTATTAGGCTATTAATATGCTGTTTTGTAATCTATTCTATTTGAGGTCAAGTTTGTTTTAGCCTATTTTCATTTTGGGCCTAAGTTTTTGGGCATTTGGCACGTTGTTGGCTGTGGAGGGTTACTAATGTCATTGCTTTATTGCTTTTTTTATTATTTCTTTGATTTAAATAATTTTGGTAATGCATCGTATAGGTCTTAAATTTCAATCTTTATGGTCTTAAAATGTCTTAAAAAGGTCTTAAATTTGACTTTCTGAAACCTGCAAGAACCCTGTAGTAAAGATGTGGTTAAAATAGTCCATGTGACTCCAGTGGTTCAACCTTAATTTTATGAAGCGGCGAGAATGCTTTTTGTGCGCAAAAATAACGACTTTATTCAACAATTTCTTCTCTTCCGTGTCGGCCAATACAGAGCTGGCGTTCTGATGTAGAACCCGGAAGCGGTGCACTGTGTTTACAATGTGAACAGCGTCAAGAGACTGACACAGAAGAGAAGACATTGTTGAATAAAGTCATCATTTTTGTTTTTTTTTGCACACAAAAAGTATTCTCGTCGCTTCACAACATTATCAATCAAACTTTATTTATAAAGCACTTTAAAACAACCAAAGTGCTGTACAGCAAAAAATTCATAACTCACAATACATAAAATACAACTAAAACAGATTTAACCTCTGGTGCTCTTCGGTCATTTCTGACCGGAAAATGTTCTGTTTTGAAATGTTAAAAATCACTGCTTCATCGGAATGATACAAAACTTGGTGACTTTGCATTAGGCATGTAAACACACACAAAAAAATTGGGGTCATGATTCGAGCATGCTAATTGGTCGTTAAAAGAAAAGTAGCGTTCATTGTCTTCAGTCATAAATGACCGATCATAGGAAATGAATGGGAAATCGGCAAAAACTCAAAAATTCTCAGAATATTTGTGTGTACAATCTACAAATCGGCCACGATGCTGAAAAAAGTACACACAGTAAAGGGGTGACACTCTAAAACATCAAGAGTGTGATATTGACACACACACGCGCACACACACACACTTCTACACACACCTATGAAAAACTGAACCTATGAACCACGCTTTATTAGAATGATATGAAACTTGGTGACTTTTCTAGCATTAGGTATGTAAACACACAAAAAAAATACTCCCACTTGTGCTCTTAAACTGCAGCCGGCCGGGTCATAGATATGTATACGTAGATTCCTCATTCGAGCGATCCACGCCATGATCCACGCAGGCACTAATGAGGTATCTATGTATATATCTATGACCCGGCCGGAATTTTGACCTCACCTACGGGAAGTGATGGCAGTCTGGAGAGCTAAAGCGTTTGTCTGATATGAGGTGAAATTAATTGCATAAATACCATTCGGTTTCTCTCAGAAACTGATCGTTTCGTGTCTTAAGACATCAATGAGTCGTCAACATTTGAAGTTGTCTGTCCATGTTTTTTTTACTCTAATAGAATTCGACCCCATTGACAAGCATTATATGAGTGACACAGCAACGGTTGGAGTTAAAATCTTAATTTGTGTTCTACTGAAGAAACGAAGACACCTACATCTTGCATGCCTCAGGGGTAAGCAGAAAAACATCAAATTTTCGTTTTTGGGTGAACTATCCCTTTAACCTGAAATCCTGCAATAATAAAAAAATAAAAATTACTATAAAAAAATGTGTATAGTTTTCAATGGCAAAATAGAACCATAATTATTGTATAAATCTAAAAAAATAACATCAAATCATCTCAAAATACAAAATTAAAACGAAAAAAATATTATTGAAGAAAAATAAATTACATTGGTTTTACTGGGGTGGAGGAAGTTTAATTTTTAGGTGTCCGGTCACTTATGACTGGGAAGACAACCAATGCAACCCCTAAACGAAGAGCACCAGAGTGTTAAGACAAACCGCGAAGACTCACTAACCCCCACATACAGTGCATTACAGTAATCCAGCCAAGTGGTAACAAAGGCGTGGATTACTGTCTCAAAGTGTTGCCTCGGAAGAAAAGGCTTTATTTTGGCCAGCTGCCTGAATTGAAAAAACCTTGATTTAACGACTGCCCTGATCTGACTGTCGAGCTTAAGGTCAGAATCAAGTTTAACCCCTAGGTTTGTGATGGTTGGCTTGATGTGTTTGGCCAATGCACCCAATTCAACAGGAGGGGTCCCAGTGGTACCTCCGAAAACCATCACCTCTCTGTCTTATTTGCATTAAAACTTAAAAAATTAAGAGACATCCAGGCCTTTATGTCATCAAGACACTCGAGTAGCGTTCTGACAGTGTCATTCTTTTTAAGAGGGATATAAATCTGGGTATCGTCCGCGTAACAGTGGAATGATAAAGTTAACATTAAGGTTTAACCACTGGAGTCACATGGACTATTTTAACTATGTCTTTCCTACCTTTCTGGGCTTTGAAAGTGGTAATAACGTTGCAGTTGATTGGGGGTCAGAAAGCTCTCGGATTTAATAAAAAAAAATCTTAAATTTGTGTTCCGAAGATGAACGAAGGTCTTACTGGTTTGGAATGACATGAGGGTGAGGAATTAATGAGAGAATTTTCATTTTTGGGTGAACTAACCCTTTAAGCCAGGGGTCTCAAACTCATTTTACCTGGGGGCCGCTGGAGGTAGACTCTGGGTCAGGCCGGGCCGCATCAAGTATCACATAAAAAGTGTTTCAAGTATTCCAAAAAAAAGTAGCACAACTGATCCAATCTTCTCAATCTTTATTATTAACAGTTCTTCAACATGAATGTTTCTTCTGAACATGAACTGTTCCTCTGAATTTGAACTAAATATAGCCTATAGAAATTAAATCATGTAATATGAAATAATGAATGATTTTAATTTTATTGTAAAAAATAGACAAATTCAAAGCACCGTAACCAGGTCAAACAGAACAGTGAGCGAAATTCTAGGTCTAATTCTAGTTGGGAAATAATCTTTTTGGGACTATTTGTAAACAATATTTGCGTTAAATTGCGTCAAATATATTATTAGTCCCGATATTCTTTGCATGAGTGAGTGAATAAAAACATAGATCCGCAATGTACTTATGGATTCCCAAGTGGTCTGGTGGTAGAATTTTTGTCAACAGTGTCAAAGGTTCCGGGTTCTAATCCGCTCTCATATAGTTTTTCTTCATTAAAATCAAAGATGTTCATCAATGATTGTATAATAAGACCATGGACACGTTTGCATTTTGTTTTGTGATTTCATCGGAAAGAATAGTGTCTCTCTCAGCAACGGCATTAAGCGATAGATTGACGTGCTCGTCTGTGTGTGAAGACTGTGCAGTGTGCACGAGCCAAAAGAGAACGTTAAAGGGTTAGTTCACCCAAAAATGAAAATTCTGTCATTAATTTCTTACCCTCATCTCGTTTGACACCCGTAAGACCTCCGTTTATCTTCGGAACAGAAATGAAGATATTTTAGTTGAAATCTGATGGCTCTGAAAGGCCTCCATTGGCACAATGGCACTTTACACTCTCAAGACCCTTAAAAGGTACTAAAGACGTCGTTACAAAGTCCATCTCAAAAAAAAAACCTAAATAACGACTTATATAGTGATGACGATTTCAAAACAAGGCATCATGAAGCTTCGAAGCGTTATGAATCAGTGAGTCGAATCATGATTCGGATCGCGTGTCAAACCGCCAAACTGCTGAAATTTGGTGATCCAAACTGCTGATTCGACTCGCTGATTCATAACGCTTCGAAGCTTCATGATGCCTTGTTTTGAAATCGTCATCACTATATAAGTTGTTATTTAGGGTTTTTTTGCGCACAAAAACTATTCTCGCCGATTCATAAAGTTATTTTAGAACCACTGTAGTGAGATGGACTTTGTAACGACGTCTTTAGTACCTTTTAAGGGTCTTGAGAGTGAAACGTGCCATTGTGCCAATGGAGGCCTTTCAGAGCCATCAGATTTCAACTAAAATATCTTCATTTCTGTTCCGAAGATGAACGGGGTCTTACGGTTGTCGAACGACATGAGGGTAAGTAATTAATGACAGAATTTTCATTTTTGGGTGAACTAACCCTTTAACCCCGCCTACTTTGATTTGATTGGCCATCTCAATCATTTTGACATTGACGAGCGCTGTTAGACCACATTCGTTTCAACTGTGTGATCAGCTTCGTTCGTCTGTTCCTGTCAATCATGCGGTGTCAACCAATTATACTGCACGAGGGAGGGGCGAGCCAGCTCTCTCTCACACACACACACACACACACACAAAGGAGGCGGCAAGCGCTGCACATGCAATGATTCAGCAAAAAGGTGCTTTTCAGAGCAACGCGCGGGCCGCACTAAACACTAAACTTTGATGTCAAGAAGGGGGCCACAAAATATCATCCTGCGGGCCGCCAGTTTGAGATCCCTGCTTTAAGCCTTTCCATGCTTTTAACAACCATTCTCTCACACAGGCTTTGGATTTCCTTCAAAGCCATTCCAGAGAGCTGAAATTCATGAGAACGCGGCTACTGCCGGTTAGCGGGGCCTTTCACACCGCACTGATGGAGCCGGCGGTCGAGCCTCTGAGAGACGTCCTCAGACAGATAGAGGTACGGCGGCCCGAGATCTCGGTGCACTCCAATGTGGACGGCAAGCGTTACATGCATGACAAGCACGTACGGAATCAGCTGGCCAGACAGTTGGTGTCTCCGGTGAAATGGGAGCAGACGCTGCATGAGATTTATGAAAGATCCCAGGGGCAGGAGTTTCCTCACACCTATGAGGTGGGACCTGGTAGACATTTGGCTTCAACCCTGCAGAAGTGCAATATGAAGGCCTTTAAGAACTATACACATGTTGATGTTGCATTAACAGAGAATTGATCAGTGATTGTGCAGTATATCTGTTACGTTTGGTTTTCTTCTATGCTGATAAATACAAAAAAAGCCAAACACTTTATTCCTTTTCTTAAAATTTTTATTGCGTTTGATGGTTTGGAAAGTCCAGCTTCCTTTAATAATGCAGAAATGCGTTTAGAGGAAGAGGTTACAATTCATTGGCCCAATTATCCAGCAATAGACCCAATACACACACAAAAACATGTTTAACTTGCGAAAAACTGCACATATATGAATTTATATATGTGACCAGCACTTAATTTGAATCAGTTATAAAAGAGAATGCAAAATAAGCAGTTTTCTTTAAAAATGGTTATATTTGAGCCAAAGACCAGCTCTTGACCCCCCTCACTGTCACATTCAGCCTTCATATCCATTCTAAGTTACAAGGAAGATAGACACAGTGACCAGTAGTAAAGCAGACGCCAGTATGTATGTGGTCCTGCGAGACCAGTCAGAAACGTTGGACACCTGAGAAGAGATTTAAAAAAAAAAAAGTTACTTTTTTTTCATACCACAGTTTCACTTAAATACCATGGTACAAACTGTATATTCTATTAATTTCATTAAAATGATCAAATTACAAAAAAAAAAAAATTTGAATATATGGGTCAATGACATGACATACATTTTCTTTCGGAAAATAATGAATTTGTACAAAAAAATACATGTCACATATCAAATTGATCTACAATATTTCCTTTATAAGAAATTTACATTTAAAAGAATCAATTCCCACTGCAATTGAAAAATGAAGTAAGAAATATAAATGTAAACCATTATATAATGTATACAAATAATAATAAAAATTAAAAAAACATTACTCCTTATGGAAAATTGTGTTCTGAACACATAGAAATGTGTCTGTTTATATGAATTGGACTAAAAGGGCATGCATTTTACAATGATTCATATGTATATTGTACATGTATATTATTTTAAATGAATATATGGTCGCACCACCTGACATTTTCTGGGTGGTAAAATCAGAAATCTCGTTTAATAATGAATTAATGCTGTCTTAAAAGCTGTAAAACCAATATGAATCAACACCATACATTTTTTGGACATAAAAATGCATTTTAAAACTCTTTTTTTATCTTTAAAAAAAATATTATTTTCCTTATTTGTCATTGACCCATATCTTTTTCTACATGCACATGGCTCTAAATATGTATTAGACTACAAATTACACTTTGCAAATGCTTTATGAAAGAAAATTTTCGAAAATTGTAGAAATATATTTAAAAAGGCGTAGGACTCCTCAAATACTTAATCCAGTTTATATACACTAATGTTCAAAAATGGTCAGAAAGATTTAAGATTTTTTCTTTTTGAAAGGAATGAATACTTTTATTCATCAAGGACATATTAAATAGCTCAAAAGTAACAGTAAATAGAAAATGATGTAATGTTATAAAGGATCCTGAAAAAAATATATCACGGTTTCCACAAAAAATATTAAGCAGAGCAACTGTTTTCAACATAGATGATAATAAGAAATGTTTCTTGAGCAGTAATTCAGCATATTAGAATTTCTGAAGGATCATGTGACACTAGATCATGAAAAAAACATCTATCCCAAACTTTTGAACGGTAGTGTATACTGGATTAGTCTATAACTAATGGACTTTTTGAGTGTCTTTACCCAACATTCATACAGACACAAAAGAAATATTGTCCTTACCCAGGCTGCCCACTTCTTAGCCTCCTGACAGCCATTTTGAAGCTGTGGAATCAACCAGGATGTCCTCAACTTTGGCATAATTTTAGACCCCCAGAGGTTGCCGAGGATCCTGCTTAATACAGTTCCATTTTTATCAATATTAATCGATATTAACAAACCACACCAATACTGTCATATTATTCACCCTCTTTATTTGAAACACCCTAAATGGATTGCTTTTGCCATTTGTTCATGTGGGAGTAAATACTCTCAACTCACCCAGAGACCCCTCTCCTTGTTTGGACGTAAAGATAAAACCCCAAATTCAAGGGCTGCAATTGGACAGGCAGTTGTTCACGCCATTTGTTGTCCAATTCGTCTCCTATCTGAGCCAGCTGCCGTCCAATGAGCTGGGTGACTCTGATATTCAGACCAAATAAGATTGGTTTAAAATAGGATATTGCGTTTCACAATATAATACTGAAATCTGAACAAATGATTACCTCATATTGATGGCATAGAGGGTGTTGTGGTCTACCTCACTAGGTCCAGCCTGGAGGGATGTGGCGTTTTTCGGCTGTCTTGTTTCTTCCACCATCGTGTTCTGAAAGGTGTGATCATGTTTATGACACTGATTCAACCGTCTCTTGCATCACATTTAACCATCTATTTGCCTGAATTTCATTTTTTTTCTTTTCTTTTCTCTGCTGCGGTTCTTTATTTTGTTTGTGTGGAGGAAGAGGACTTTGTTATTTCGCCCTGCCCTTTGTGGTCTCACGTGACTTAATCCAGCAGCGATTGCTTTCAACGGACTAGTATCACTCTGTAAACACACGGCCACGTGACCTGAGGACAATGGGTGTGTCTCTTCTATTGCTGCCATATTGTTAGAACATGACATCATTGCACATACAATCAAGTTTGAAAAAACACCTGCAGCCATAAACACAACTTCCTGCAAGAGGACTCTGCTCTTCTGTGGTAATAATTCTTTAAAAAATGACGCAGAAATGCACAGTTCATAGAGCCACCAAAAAGCTGACTCATTCCTCGCCTTCGGCCTTACTTTCACTATTTGATGTTTTGAAAGAGCATGTGATAAAAATGCATTTTGATTGTTTATAGTATAAATAACACATTTATCATTTATGAGGGTCTCGTGAAAGAAAAACAAATGTGTTTTCATTCTCCTTCATGTGACTGTTGAAATCATCAGGTTTAATGCAAATGCTCATTCAAATCAGCCAAACTGCTCAAAGCCGAACCGAGATATTTTTCTGAACAATAACACTTTGTCGACGTTAAACCTAAAACATATATGTTTTCGTTGTAATAACAGACTATTGTCAAAATAAAAATGTGACGCAGTCATTATTCTGAGACCGAGAAAAGATTAAAAAATAATAATAAAATCACATTTTTGGGATTTTTACATTTCTTAAAGCTTTTATTTTTACTACTTTGTCTTATCAAAACATTTTGTATTTGAAAATAATGTCATCTTTAGATAGCTACAAAAGTACTAGTTTTCATCCTCAGGCAAGATTGATTTTTAATATATAACAATTGTAATGTTTCTAACTGTGTTTTTCACCATAGACTATCATCTTTTTTTATTGTTTACAGTCAAAATGTTCGTGATAACAAAGAACAGGTGCATAATGGAAAACAAAAACAAGATCATACCTTGTTTGTAGATTAAAATGGACGCCGCCCTGCAACATTTCAAGATACAATTTCATTTGAAGGAATATTCGTTTTAAGTATTGTGAGAAATATATTAATGAATATTTTCTGTGACTTACAGCAGCGTCCTTTAATCTCCGTCTCTTCCTGTGATGTGTCTCAGAACAGTGATCACCTGCAGCCACGCCTGCAGTTTTACACTCAGGAAGCGACTGTGTCCGCAGTTGCATTGGTGTCAGTTTCATTTGGGTCCAATAGAGGACACTAAAGGGTTCGATATCACTACATTCATACATTAAACACAGATCTGGATTCATGATCTCATGCTTTGATTCAATCTGCTGGACCATAAAACAAAACAACATTTAAAAATCAATAAAAAAAAATGCCTTTCATTTTCTCTGGTAAGTAAATATTTTGAATAGTGTATTGATGTGGGTCTTGTTTATTCTTCTGCATACCAAGCAACTTTTATGGCTTTTGCTGTGCACCTAAATCACAATTTTCAGTGAGAGGGAGAGGGAGAGAAATAACAAAACACACAGCATGGCTGCCTACAGAAAAGCGTATCTGTAATAAATGTAGATCAGAAGCAGTTGAGACGGAGGAACACTTCCTCCTGCACTGTGATAAATACACACCCCTAAGAGATTCACTGTATAGTCAAATCCAGCACATTATTCCTGACTTCCAGTCACTCAATGAACCTGACAAACTGAAGAGAGAGAGAGAGTGTGTGTGAATATTTATGTACATATTAGGGATGCACGGATATTAAAATTTTGGCCGATACAGATAACTGATAATTATTGATATTTGAAAACTGATATATTGACCGATAAATCTAAATCCAAATTTGTAGATAATTGTTGAGAGTCTGATTACAAAAACAAAAGTTTCACAATTAAAAGCCATGTCCCAAGCACACAATTATAATGTTCACATTATAATTTTATGTAGCCTATATGAGAGACTTTTAACTGCATTTAACTGTATTTTCATTTTTTGAAGTGATTCCAATCATATTTCAAGCCATTCAAAACCATCATGGCAAACAGTGCCCATCTGAAGTGTCTCAGCTTAAGGAAATAATCCATTATTTATTGGCTTTAATTTGTATGCCAATTTTTCTGATCAGGCCTATAATGATGACATTAAAAATAAACATATATCAGCCGATACTGATATGGTGGCCAATATGTTGTGCATCCCGCCTTTCATGCATGAATTATGGAAAACTTTACCTAGATTTTTTTAACATTATTTTTATTACTTTAATATGATGCTAAAATTGAAACCCATTTTCATTTTTATAAAATTCAGGGTTTTTTTTTTTTTTAATGATTTAACTGTCCAAGTATGTAGACACCATGCAACAAAGGCGTAAAATGGGATCAAAAATCAGTTTATAAAATACTAGCGTATTCATCATACTTTACTGTACATGGTAAAAAATGTTTCGCTCAATTGACCTCCTTGTAATAAAAAAAATTCACACATATGCCTGGGGCATTTGGCACATGGCTATCGCTGTCATCCATCTTGGATTAATGATGTCATCAAGCAATGATGAATATTTGGAATAGGCTACAAAACAGTGGCCACTGTTACAATATTGCTGTAAATCTACTGACACTGCCCTCAAGTGGTTTGAAGAAAATGACCATGATAAATGGACCCTAAAAACTTCCATGGACAGACACCATGCAGGAAAGGGATTATGTGTATGTAAATATATATATATATATATATATATATATATATATATATATATATATATATATATATATATATATATATATATATATATATATATATATATATATATATATATATATGTGTATATATGTGTGTGTGTATATATATATATTTTATTTTATTGAACCTGTGGTCAATCCTCAAATGGTGAGTAGACAAGAAGTAGTCCACAAATTGTGATCATCTCCGAGCAACTTGGCAAGAATTGATCGTCATTAGTCAGGATGTGGCCCAGAAGCTGATATCCAGCATGTAAACATTGTAAACACTGACTCTGCATATATTGAATGTTGTTATCAATAAAAGTCTTTAAAACTTGTGAAATGCGTATCATTGTTCAGTATACTATAGAAACATGTGAACAAATAATCTACAAATACTGAAGCAGCAAACTTTGCGAAACACTAAATTTGTCACTACCTATACTTTTGGCGACGTCTGTACAATAAAATACAATTTAAAAAAAAATCTAAATATAAAAAATCTAAACAATAATTTCAAGCATAAAATGCTTAAATGTATTTATGTATTTATTTATTAATTAATTGTATGGCTTTGAATGGTTTCGTTTTGCTTTTAAAACAACCAAATACTTTTATTTTGAAGTGACAAACCGGAAGCGCTGTTGAACGTTGGCTTCACACAGTTATGGACCACAGTGGTAAGGAGGGAAATTTATGGTTTTCATTCGTAGGTTTATTGCACCCAAAACGTGTTTCATATAACCACAAAACAACTGCGCTTAGCTTTTACACATGTTTGCGTGTAGAAAGACGAGCTACATCATGTGTATGCCTGCTTAAAGCCCTTTTCCTATGTCACCATCGGTTATGGCCTCTATGTCAATGTGGCGTTTATCTTCCTGATTCCATTTGATCCAGTTCTTTCAATATCTTGAAAAAAAATGCTGCATCATGATGTAAATAAAAACATAAATAAGTTAAAGCGCACAGTCTTTGGGGTTATTTAGTGTAACTGTTAACCAGTTGTATACAGTCTATGAGTGTAGCCTAATCGCTTGTGAGCTGCATTTTGTTGTATTGCTCCCATCAGTATCAATGTTAACCTCGCAGAAATATCAAGCCTTATGTACAAATGCAAATGTTTAATCGGTTCTATATACATTATTTGAATTAATTGATGCAGACTGCATGAATATGCGTGATTATTTTCAGCGCTAACGTTACTCAGATCGAGACGTTCACTGATTCTGTATTAATACCTAATGATGAAGGTGATTGCTTTTTTGACTGAAGGTCGAAATTAACACCTAATTTGTCCTTTTTTTCCCCCATACAGACAATGATATGCAGGGTACGGATGGGCCATTAGGTGGTCCTGATGTCAGGAGGAGGATCCCAATCAAACTTCTCCCCAAACAGGCCAGGAATAAACCTGCCCCACGACCGCAAAGACTAGCGGGACGGTTACCACCCAAAACCCTTTCTGGAGAAGAAGGTATTGTGTGTGTATATTTTTTCAATTATGTGCTTTTCTACATTTCATCAAGCATATTATCAGATATTATGATGCACTGCAAATGGAGCTTGTTTTCTTAACTGCTTTTCTTTTCCGCTAGAAGGGTTTAACTTCAAGAAGGAGGACCGATTTGATTGTGGTGTGAAAGCGGGAGACGCATTTGCAACTCAGCGTCGTTTCCCACAGCAGATGTACTGGGATTACAAGGTACGTCCATAAAAATATATATTATAAAATGTACTCACCTCTCAGATGCTCATGTTTCTGTGGTCACTCTTGTTTTTCTAGCTAAACTTGATCGGTGAAAAGGATGAGACACCTGTCCATTTCTGTGACAAATGTGGACTGCCAATTAAAACCTATGGCCGTATGGTGAGAGCAGTCGACGTGTAACGAATGTTCGATTTGCAAGTGAAATCTTTTTGGTGACATTGTATTGTTTCTTTGCAGATCCCGTGTAAGCATGTTTTCTGCTATGAGTGTGCATTACATCATGAAAGGAAGGGTGATAAGATGTGTCCAGGGTAAGAATAATGAGCAGTTTTTGCCTCTATTGAAGTGTTTGCATACAAATATCGCCCTTTACAGTCATGTTACATTATAGAGAATGCTTGGCTTGATGCAGCAGATATAGACCCCTTCAATGTTTGTAAACATCGAAAACCTAGGTTGTGTGCGCGCGCAGCATGGGGTCAGAAAAACAACGCATCTACTGTTGTCATAGTGAAAGCGCTAATGTAAAGGTAGTCTGTAGCATGCCACAGGTCACAATTATTGCCAGATATCAAACTTCACTGAACTATTAAATCAGTCTACAGTTTACAGAGTTTACTTACCATGGCTTAACTCTACCGTTGTTGTCACAATGTTGGCGCTAGCCTGTGACTAACTACTACCACTGTTTGTAACACTTTACTCTTTTTACCTTGGCTTAGTCACTGAATAGAATAGTAGCTTAGGTTCGCTACAGAGGGCAAGTATTTATAAGGCACATATAAAACACAGACAATGACTAGAGACGTACCAATTTATATTGTTTGTGCAAGATTAAATGAATATGCAAAAGCATCATTAGCCAACTATGGTCGCAAGTTCCGTCATTATCAACATAGTTCAACGAGTCTGTGTTTCCCGAAACCATAGCTCGAACGAACATTCGCAAACGGCATCGCAAAATTGTGGTTGGAACGACAGCTCTCGACCTGTCGTTAGAAGCATAGGTTCTTGTTGACGTGGACTGGATAAATCCTTATCTTGAGCAAAATAAGAAAGCTGACATTCAGTACGATCATATATTTTAGTCTTTTAGTTTGTCAAGAGATTTAAAGCACCTTTTTTGGACAGTGCGCATGTAGCCTATGTACGTTCTAGCTTATGATTGAATCTGGAAATAAAGCAAAATAACAGAGGAAAAAAAGAATTACTCCTCAGATACCATGTCCATAATTTATAGCAAAAAATCTAGCATGAATTCGATCTCAAACTCATTCATTCAAAGCAGTTATTACTCCACCACCTGCGTGACATCATTAACACACCCCAGCCTGTTTAATAGCTTGCAGCCACAGATGTCATCAAATTTATTTTTTACGGATGAGATCCTGCAGGAATCCTGAAAACCTTGACTCCACAACTGGTGCGATTTTCACAGGTCACGACGCAAGTAGGCATTTTTTTCTTGATGAGAAATTTCTCTCAATGAGATGGAATGAACTTTCTGACCCTGACATGCGCACTGTGAACTGCAAATTTTCCTGTGACGTGAACCGTGAAGGGGTCTATAGGACTGGATTATAATACCCTAACGTTCAAAAGCTTGCGTTTTTGCGTTACGTTTTTTGTTTGTTCCTTGAAAGAAAGAAATAGTTTTATTCAGCAAGGATTCATTACATTTATCATTAAAAAAAATGTATATTACAAAATAATTTGTATTTAAATGCTGTTCTTTTGAAATGTTTTCAATATTAATAATAATTAGAAATGTTTCTTGAGCAGCAATTTAATTACCACTTTCAAGGCCCAGAAAGGTAGTAAAGACATGGTTAAAATAGTCCATGTGACTACAGTGGTTTTATGAAGCGAGAATTGAAGCGAAAAATTAATTTGTTTTGAGCAAAACCCCCCTAAAATAACGACTTTATTTAACATTCTCTTCTGTGCCAGTTTCCTACGCTGTTGGCGTAGTAGATACAGTGCGGCACTTTCAAAGGTTTTTTCTACATTCAGAACACCGGCTTACCATTGGCCGACACTGTTTTCCAACGTTTTGTAGTTTATACTAGAAAATCTATTCGCAAATTTTGTGAAACAAAATTCTCAATGTTGAATATTAAATCAACAACAAATTTATATGAATATGTAAAATATCATCCAGCCCTAGTTTTGTACTAATGTGCATAACGTTGACGTTTTACTGATGTTGCTCTTCTCTCTGTTTCCAGTCTAAACATGTACAGCTGTACAGACCCGGTCCAGCGGATTGAACAGTGCCTGCGTGGCTCTCTCTACATGTGTAGTATCGTTCAGGGTTGCAAACGCACCTATCTGTCCCAGAGAGACCTGCAGGCCCACATCAACCACCGGCACGTTCGGTCCGGCAAGAGCTCCAGCAGCCGCTCTGACCCTCTCCACCTTCCTCCTGCCTCGGAGGTGTCCGACCGCTTCCGTGTGCCTCCGCCTCACCTGCCCAAGCCCCATGTGCTCATCCCTCCTCCTCTAGCTCATCAAGGTCATGACCCCTACAGTCAACCTCCCTCTGGCTCCCATGATGACCTCCGACCTCCGCAAGGCCAACCGCCGGGAGACATGGGGTCGTCCCGCTCTCTTGCTCAAGAGACCTTCCGCATCTCAACCGTCACTACGCGAAAGCATAGCAACCTCATCACTGTCCCCATCCAGGATGATTCTGCGAGCTCCGGACCGTCACGTGACACGCTTCAACAGCCCGGTAATGCTCCGCCCCCTCACCATCACCCTGGAGACTATCCAGGTCAGCCTGTGGTGACCCATCCGCATCACATGATGGCACCACCTCAACAGCACTACGGACCCCCTCCGCCCCCTCCCCCCATTAATCACCCCATGCCGCACCCGGGACAGGGCTCTAACACACCTCACATGGTTTTCAACCAGGCCCCTCCGCCACTGTCGTCTGTCCCCCCGCCCATCACCCCGCCTCCCGGACACCTCATTGGTCAGATGCCCCCATTTATGAACCATCCTCCACCTGGCCCACCCCCTCAGCACGGTGGTCCCCCTGTCAATGCCCCGCCACCCCATCATTACAACCCCCAGTTTCCCGAGGACAAGAGCACACTGAGCCCACCGTTTAACCAGCCGGGAGGCTTGAGTCCAGGAATGTGGCCGGCCCCCAGGGGTCCTCCTCCCCGAATGCAGGGTCCCCCTCCACAGGGACAGATGCAGGGGCCGCATCACCCGGATCAGGGCCGCTATAGACCATATTACCAGTAATAACGTGTTTTTTTTTTTTTTGTTGCTAAACAAAGTGATTTAGTATGTAAACCTGGCAGGGATTCAAATGCATATTTTGAAATTGGCTGAAAATATGAACTGTATAGTGGAGATCAGTACTGAATGGTGTTTTAAATCTTGTCGTCAGATATTCAAACATTTACTTTTTAATAATTGAGCCCATACATGCTGCATTTTAGGGGCATTTGTTGATTTTTGAATGTTGTTTCTTGAATGTAATCGAAATTAAATGTACAAATTAAATGCGCTTTTATTGCGTTCATCTGCTCTCACCTTGTGTCTTAAATTCGATTAAAAAAAACTCAATATAATATCTTGCTATGTCTGACAAAATGAGCTTGGAGTTTATATTCAATCTTTTTTTTTTATTTGTTCTGAAAGGTTGGCTGAAAGCGAATAGGCAAATGTACAATATGTAATTGTCCTAAATGTTCTTTTTTTTATCATATTTGGCTGTTTGTTTACATTTTTTGTAAAACCAATATGTCTCATAAATGTTTACATATAAGCTGTCTATACCATGAAAATTAAAGGCAGGTAATGTATAGTTCTTTTAGTTTTATTACAATACATTTGTTTACACACATTCATTATAAAATCACCTGTATTCACATACGATTTTCAAAAGCAAATACATAGATAAAATACATTAATACATACATAATATTGATTTGGTTTGTCCAAAACGCAATACAGAGGAAATTGGTTGTGAATGGTTAAACTTTACACAGTTTACATAAATAAATATATAAAGATAGTAACATTGGCGCATTTTTGTTGCGATGGTGTGGACTTAACAGGAAAACCTGAGCAGATTTATCAATCCGAAAAATATCATTAAAGTAAACTAAACACTTAAACTCAGTTTAGTAACGAGACAAAGCTATAAATCTATCATAATCTATAGCACATTTACTATTTTCCGGATATAATTAAGATAGCTCGTGAATTTTTGATTGGTCCGTCTTCGCGTCTTGAATGCAGATTTCAGAAATCCATCCGCAGCCCTGACTGACAAACGTTGTACGCTTTAAAAACTAAATAATACGTCGTTACAGTTTCCGCATTTTACATTATATTCCTTGTCCATTCACGAAAAAAAGAGGAAACATTTGCAGGACCGTGGATAATGGAAATCGCCTGTGGTAGGCCTAATAGACTTTGCTCTCTTTGAGCAGTAACACGTGCGACGACAGATGACCAAAACGGAGGGGAAAAGGAGGACCAGGGGTTTATAAGGTAGGTATTGTTATCATTAAATGTTCATTAAAATGTCCGTTAATGTCCAAAGTAGGCTTCTTGTGAAATGTTCTCCTTTCACTAATCCCCAAACAACATGAATGAATATACTGTAAGGCCACTAAATCACCAGTAAACATGGTAGCTGACAATGGATGTATGCTGACAAAATAGTGCATTTTCTTTTCTCAAAGCAGCCTGAGTTTAGTGTATGTCCACTGGCCAGACTTAAATATAGCCCAATAATGTGCTGTGACAGTGGTGAGATGCATCTCTGCCCATATTGTTTGGCTGCACTCATAAAACATTTACCACAACCTCTCAGGCATTTAAAGAGTATTTCAGCAGGGGTTTCTGTTCCTCACACAGTTACACTGCCTCTCAGAATGACTTCGTGGTTTATGCTTATATCCTGCAAACACCACAACACAGATAGACACAAATAGATCAGCATTGTTGTAAATTAAATATTTATTATCACAATATTGGATCAAAATGAATCATGTTATGTACCTTTTCTAGTTCTCCATGATCTGGATGCATCTCCAGAATGTGCAACACAGCATCATGTAGTGTGGGGTAAAAGATGGACGTCTTAATCTCGTCATCAAAAAATGTACATTGAAGAAGTTTCTCCATGATGTACACTGTAAAAAGAACAGAACTGTCTTAATGAAGAGTTTTTGGATTAAAATAGCTGGAAATAAGGACGATTTAAAACGTTTTACCATCGCATGAAACTATGTAGACGTCCACCTCGATTCGTATAAACTCTTTAGCATCTATTAGAAAAACAACAGTTTGAGGTAAATGAGGAATTTCTGACCATCTTAAAGGAAACCAGGCCCAGTGAAAATAAACAGTATGCTGTTTCTCATCATAGTAAGCCATTTTACCATCTTAAGACCCTTGAGTGCAGATATATCTAGGAATGAGACCGCAGAGAAGTCCAGGACCAAACTGTGCATGTTCACAGGAGGGACAGAGATGTTTGCAGGCAGTTCTGCGTTCCAGTTCACCTGGATTGGAAGGCCAGAGAAATCAGTTGGCTGGTCCAGACTCTCCATGCTGATGTCATCCTCTGACGTGTCAATTGATGGTTGTCTCACCTTAAGGCCTCTCTGGATCACGAAGGATGTGAATATTGTTACTATATGCATTTCACATCATGCAAGAACCCAGCTTTTCTATTATTCAATTGACTTCATTTAGTACAAATTTTCTTTATCAGAACAATATCTACTCATTCATCACTATTACTGGTAATATAACTTTACTTGTTTAAAAAAAATTTTTTTTTGAATAATATTCCATTAAAATTACAAAAATAAAATAATAATTATTTAAATAAATCCATATGGGAAGTCAGATAGTGTCTTTAATTATCCTATCCTATTAATCCAATAAAATACAATAAATAATTATTATTTGAATAAATCCAATAAATAATCATTATTTAAATAAATCCATATGGGAAGTCAGATAGTGTTCCTAATTATCCTGTCCTATTAATCCATTAAAATACAATAAATAGAATAAATGAATAATTATTTAAATAAAAAGTATGGGAAGTTGGATAGTGCCCTGTCAAAATAATTCATTAATAAATAAATAAAATCCTATTAATCCGTTAAAATTACATAAATAAAATGAAATAAATAATCATTATTTAAATAAATCCATATGGGAAGTCAGATAGTGTCCTTCATTATCCTGTCCTATTAATCCATTAAAATACAATAAATAAAATAAATGAATAATTATTTAAATAAAAAGTATGGGAAGTTGGATAGTGCCCTGTCAAAATAATGAATTAATAAATAGATAGATAAAATCCTATTAATCCGTTAAAATTACATAAATAAAATGAAATAAATAATCAGTATTTAAATAAATCCATATGGGAAGTCAGATAGTGTCCTTCATTATCCTGTCCTATTAATCCATTAAAATACAATACATAATAATTATTTAAATAAATCCATATGGGAAGTCAGATAGTGTCCCTAATTATCCTGTCCTATTAATCCATTAAAATAAAATAAATAATTATTATTTAATTAAATCCATATGGGAAGTCCGATAGTGTCCTTCATTATCCTGTCCTATTAATCCATTAAAATACAATAAATAATTATTATTTAATTAAATCCATATGGGAAGTCAGATAGTGTCCTTCATTATCCTGTCCTATTAATCCATAATACAATAAATAATTATTATTTAAATTAATCCGTATGGGAAGTCAGATAGTGTCCTTCATTATCCTGTCCTATTAATCCGTTAAAATTACATAAATAAAATAAATAATCATTATTTAAATAAATCCATATGGGAAGTCAGATAGTGTTCTTCATTATCTTGTCCTATTAATCCATTCAAATAAAATGAATAATAATTATTTAAATAAATCCATATGGGAAGTCAGATAGTGTCCTTCATTATCCTGTCCTATTAATCCATTAAAATTACATAAATAAAATAAATTAATAATTATTTAAATAAAAAGTATGGGAAGTTGGATTGTGCCCTGTCCAAATAGTTCATTAATAAATAAATAACATTTAAATCTTAAAGTATTTTTAATGTCATGAGATACATAAATTAAATGTGTCCAAATGTTTGAGTTATAGACTACTATATACAAAACATCACTGATAAATCATAATAATGGAAAGGACGTACATCTGACACCTCCAGTTCACCATTATGCAGCATTTTTCTGATCTTTCGCAGGGCTTTGTTCCTTTTCTTCAACACTCTTAGGGGATTAAAACCCACCTAGAAGAAAACAAATATTTAGCCCAGAAAAATAACACCCAGTTCTTTCTATACAAATCTGGAGAATAACTAGAAACGTACTGCTTGGACCAATTTGTCTCTGAAGAAATCAATGTTAGCAAAGAAGATGGGCGAGGGGATTTTGAATATTTTAACTTCGTCAGGTTCGGAAATCTGAAATGGAATAAAATCACATTGAAACAACATTTTGGTATTTTTAAAAGAAAGAAAGAATCTAGAGGAAGGGCAAGATCAGCACTCACAGAGATGTAATCTTTGCGATCCCTGTAGATGTCAGTTCCTGTAATATTGGCCAGGACGGAACAGCGTGGGCTGCAGCATTCAAAATATTATCATGCAGTAAAAATTCAATAAAACTATATGGTATTTGAAGGTATCATGAATCCTCTCTTACAATTGAGTCCTGCAGACCACAGTGAACAATTCTGCCCCAAGACCCACAGCCAACCCCAGATCCAACCCCAGAAAAAGAGAGGCCAGGAAGGTCACCACCCAGGTCACCTGTGAGAAACAGACACATGGGCTTGACATTTTGATCTGGATCTCAATTTAGTTTTTGTAAAAGTGTCTTCAATTTAGATCAGCATATGCTTAGGTTTTTTGATTTTATTCAAATAAAAGCTGCTAGAGGATTAGATAATCAAAGATCATTCTCAAAACCATAAAAAAAGAAAAACTCACAAAATCAGGCCGGTCATTCTTCCATAAGAATGGCAGCTCTCTGAACTGCATCAGCATGCCTTTCAGATTAACAATGACCAGAGCACCTAGAACAGACTGAAAAGAAAAGCAGAAAGGTCAGTAGACTGACTCCTGCATCTAGCAGTCAGTTTATATTACTAAAGGGGCTTTATATAGAGTTTAAAATGTGAGATTAGCTCTAAATTGCTTCATGCCGTGTGTATTGGGTGTATAAAGACATAATAATTCTCACCCTGGGCAACGGCTCAAGTAGAAATCCTACTGCGACAATCACAATCAGTACCATCATGGCTGAAAGAACTCCAGCTATCTACAAATGTTATAAAACAAATAGTAATCATTCATTCTTTGTGTTCTTGTAGACAGCAGATGGCTGCAGATCAAGGAATAGCATGAGAGCTTTACCTGTGTCTTCCCTCCGGTGCTCTCTTGTTTAGCCGTCCTAGAAAGTGCAGTGCTGGCGGCAAATGAGCGAAAAGATGCCCCAAACATGTTGCTTACCCCGAATGCGATGAGCTCCTGTTACATACAGATACAGTATAAAAAGGTGTCCGTGTTTTTTGCAAAAGAACAAATTCAGAATTTGCATTGTTTACAGTGAATAGAGCCTCAACTGACCTGGTTCCCATCAATCGTGTAGTCGTGTTTGACGGAGTAGACTTTAGCTACTGAGAAAGCCACAGCAAATCCTACTATGGCCATGGGGAAGGCCTCCACTGCAATCTCCTCAATGACTTCCAGGTTTGGAGCAACTGGTGATTGATAGCTATGAAAGAGAGATGTTACATTACATGTTGATTTGAAAAGGCTTTATTATATATAGGGTAATCTAATGTAATGTAATGCAATGCAATGTGATATAATAAGTAGTGCTGCCAGTTGATTAAAGGGGTGATGAATTGAGAAATCAACTTTCCTTTGAGCCTTTGGTATATAAAAGTTCATCGTGATATAAGAATATCCTGTAAGTTTCGGCGCGGAAAACTTCCTTGTTAGTCAAAGAAAAGCTTTTATTGACACCAGGCCCAGAAAACGCTCAATCTCAGAATATGTCGACCATTGACGACATAGAATGCCGCCTCAAGCCCGCACACTGACTCGTGGAGCTAAACGGGTCGCGCTACCAAGCAATAAACATGCCGGTTCCAGCTCACGTGTGTAAGACATTGCGTTTGTTTGCTTCATTTCACCACGGAATCGATTGTAAACAAGATACAGGTCGAGTCTAGATCTGCAGACATATTGAGATTAAAACACAATGCTGTGCCTTCTATATTGGATACGACAGGAATGGTGCAACACACTTATGTGAGTAAAACATGTTTTTTATATGTGACAGTATTGCATTGTTACAGATTGTTTGATATCTATTGATTGCATACCTTAGCACGCTGTCACAGGCTGGAGAATCCTTTATTTGAGGTGTTATTGGTTCATTCGTGATCAGACTCGGACATGAAACGTTATGGGCCAGCGCTCACAAAGCTCTTTCAGACGGGCTACCAAAACGTATCACTCGCCTGCCGACGGGCTATCTTAAAGGGGCTATATGCGTTTTTCTGAAATTTAAACTCGCGACTGACACCTGTGGCCAAAAAACAGAACTGCTCTCATTTTCTGCTCGCTCTCGCAGCGGTGGTGACGTCACATCCGCAGACAGCGCGGGAAAAGACGACCCGCCAGAAAATAGGAAAAATAGGATACAGGCTTATAGGTGCACCCACTGTGAGCGGACAAGGTGTCAGTATGCTCATCAGGAGATGTTTGAGTCATAAATGGTAAAATAAAAAGGCTATTGTTACGTTTATTTTGGGGAAAAAGTTGCATATAGCCCCTTTAAACCAATCGTGGGTGGATGAGAGATGAATCATTGTGTTTGTTTTGATAAAGATATTTTGCGAGTCATGCGAGCGTTTCCTCAAATGCTGTTAGGGTGCTGAAGTTCATTAAATATGCAAATCTTATCCAATCCTAGCCGTGGCCGTTTACTTCCAAGTCTTCAGTGCGGCACGCCCATCAAAACCGAGCGTTTCTTCAGAGAGCCTCAAAACCAAGGCAGAAAATAGCCTATTTCTTATTCATTATGATTTTTTTTAATGTAAAAACCACGCGAACGTCATAAGTTGACAACAGTATAATAAAAAAAAAGGCAGTTCATGACCCCTTTGAAAATAACTGATTAATCACACCTTTTTTCTGTAATTAATCACGATTGGAGTTTTTAATATAGTAATAATTTCACCGTTACTCTCCAAATTAATGTGGAAACAACTTAAAGACAGTATATTTTAAATATTTGTTTAAAGGGTTACTTCACCAATTAGCATTAAGCTTTGTATCAGTAGAAACCCGGTTGTATATTCGAATGACCGTGCCCCCCCCCCCCCCCCCCCCCCCCCATATCCCCCTGAGGCGAGAAATTTCAGAATTTCTTTCTGGAAAAAACCTCAGATGACGCAAAAATCGTCATTTAACATCATCAGAGGCTTTTTGGGCCAGAGGCTAGAGACTACAGCCAGTAGTAGGAGATGGTTCTGCATGTTTTCAACCCGCCCATAGGGGGTGGGATCTCACATTCTTACAGAATGTAAAATGCGCACAGCCACTTGGGCATTCATAACGGAGCGGGGATCGGAGCAAAGCGAGTGTTTTCAATGAATTCCTATGAAAGTTAAGCTTCCATAGGCATGAACTGAAAACGCACCAGACTAGACACGCACCGTGAATGACTGTGAGGCCGTGAATGAATGCCGTGCTCATTTTAGTTTCAGTTTAGAATTAGCGCCAATTCGGGGGCGGGTTGCTTGAATTGTGGGTTCATTTTTTTGTGTTCAAGATTTACAAAAATGATATAATGAGAATGTACAACATGACTCCATTTTCCAAACCGTGTTTTTGTCTTACCCTGAATTATTATGGTACACTTATAATAAGTGTTTATGTTGGGACTATTTCAGACCGGTCGGGTAGGAACCGCTGCGGAGGAGCACAGTCCCTGGTGACTCACCATAGTAATAAACAGAGAGAAGTAGCTCTGGCTGCAATGTTCTTGCGCAAGACGCATGAAGTTCTGTTTATTAACCGCTAGAGCGCAACAATTTACGGACTGCAGCTTTAATGAAAAACACAACAACACAACGGTACAATGACAAACTCATTAAATAGGCGCATTTCGCTTTGAAACCAAATCTTCCATGATAATCTTGTCTGTCAGCTCCTCACTCTCTTGATGAATGAAATTGACTGCCGCTGCGTTTGTGGTGCGGCTCTTGTTCGACTCATGCTGTATTAGTCAGACACGTTCAGTTTTTAATTGTTGTGTCTGTTCTCTAACTGACCTAAATTATTTTATTACTATAAAAAAGAAAATGACGGTGGGGGCGGTGCCGTGGTGGGCAAGTGATGTAACCAGTAGGCGTGGCTTGGGAGTGGCCTCATAGAGCAGCGAAGCAAGTGCATTCTGGGAGTTGTTGTCTTTCATCCACATGAGCCATTTTCTGGCTTTCCTCAGTCTAGAAGTCACCAACTTCTAAAATAATTTCACATTTCTACTACATAAATGACCCAATTTAAATAAACATTCATCTTTCCAGCGAAGTATCCCTTTAATGGCATATTTTTATGAATGAAGGCCAGTATCACTGATACTAATACTGCTACTGATTTTTTCAAACTGATTTTTTTCAAACATTTATGATAGACATTCAACATTACAGTATAATTAAAAGCTAGTCATTTCAATATTTATTAGGCTTTAAAATTTGTGAATCTAAAACAATCTTCACATAAACCCATTATAATAAATACCATATTTACCTGTGGCCTTCCTACCTGTTAGACATTGAATAAAGTTATCAAACACCTTTCTTAACTGCATAAATTATCAATTAAATATAGATTAATCCTTATTAAAGCTACAAAGAAATCACAGCAACTGGTTTATTTAGATCTGCCGCTGCCAAACATATTCTCTTTTGTCTTGTTGCGATTAAATGGTTTAAAAGCATTTGCATGAATAAGATAGTGATCGAATGATGTAACGCTAGCCAAAGGATGATTCAAAAAAATAGATGCTGTTAATAGCGTAAAATATTGTTAAACTGAAAAAATGTAATGTGCTAATTTTGACAGCACTAAATAATATAATATAATATCAATAAAATGTAACCTAATTAATATTTTTCAACCCCAAATCCAAGTCGTTGCATAATTTAGAACAGTCACTTATATGCACAATATATCTAGCACTTTTTATGATGTCAATTTTGTAGATTACATATTGTTCGATTCTCACCCGTTCACCATCTCCCCAACCACGACCACACCAAATCGCTTCTCGAAGTTGAATGCGTAAGAAACTCCACAAGCGATAGCAGTCTGTTGGGTAGATTTGCATTAAGTTTGATAGATTTTATATTGGGTAGATTTGCATTTGGTTTGATAGAAGTGATATATTCTGTCTTAGTGTGGTAATTATGCCTACCATGATGACTTCTATAGGTATCGGCACCGGTAGTTTCGACTTGAATCTGTCATTGATCTCCTTTACAATAAGCACCAGTGCCATGATCACAATAGATGTCACCAGGTCGGCTACATTCGTTTTAGTGATTCGACTAAAAACTTCCACCAAAGTCTGAGATTCAGCTGCAGTGGTGAATCCTGACACAAGAGTATCTGACAGATACATGACAATGAAGCCCACCTGCAGCATCCCCATTATGAGCTGAAAAATAAGAAAAGTATATATATATATATATATATATATATATATATATATATATATATATATATATATATATATATATATATATATATATATATATATATATATATATATATTTTATTTATATATACAAAAAATTTATTTATTTTGGGGTGAACTGTGACTTGTCTTTTCGAGAATATACCTTAAATGCGCCCATGAGAAAAGTAACCGAGGAAGCAACTAGAACTCTCTGCTGTTCCATGCTCAACCCTTCAAATCCAGTGATGTTTGCCGAGGGTCCCTCATCAGGCACCAGTCGTGTGACAACAGCGCCCACCATTAGACTCAGAATAGGAAAAGCCCCTAAAACACGGTCCAATTAGAAAGTGCAACTCATGTCCAAACCTTCACTTCTAGTTCATTAGCCTCCTATGATGTTGTGTGTACACATCCAGTCAAACCAAAAATTATTCAGACACCAGATATATATATATTTTTACTAGTGGGTGCAGGACACTATAGTTCATTTATGTAAATGAGGTTAGCAAAATAAAGTAAACTGTGACAAAAATTCTTCATACGCTGGACTACCAGTAAAATTTATACCAATTTGGGACCAAAATTATTCAGACACTTTGACCTGACCATGTTTTGCTTAAGAGTTTTTTTCTTGAATTGCTAATGCAACCTTTTACACCATAGACTGAACAAAATGAAGCATTGCTTGGTAATTGGTTGACCTAAATTGGCATTATCTAATTGTGTACTCACAGCTGACAGCTGATTGGTTAATTGTAATCCATTACATACCTTTCTATCAAAGTTATCTGACATTATCAAGATGAATTTGTGAGTTCTTGTCACATTTTATTACCATGAGAAATGTTTTGGTTTGACTGTATATCATGTATAAACGCAGTTGACAATATATCACCCACCTACTGACAGGTGTCTGGAGGTGCCCAAAAAGAAGTAGACTATTGCAGGGAAGAATGCAGTGTACAGTCCATATCCCGGTGGTAAGGAGGCCAGCAAGGAAAATGCAAGTCCTGATACACAATAATGGTGCAAGTTTTTTAAAATAATGTATTTCTGTATTAAAGAAATCTTCATAAAACTTCAGCCAGTCTGTGTTAAAAAACATGCAATACCTTGTAGCACTGCCACTAGCCCAGAGCTGAGGCCTGAAACAATATCACCCAGCAGCCATTCTTTGATGTTGTAGTTCTTCATCCATCCAATGATTGGAAGAAAGGAAAGAGCTGCATTCTTTGCACGATTCATATCACAACTACAGTGTACACAATAAAAACACAATTTGCCTCACTTAGAGCCATACGTTTAGATCCATTCGCTATCTCGGTAACAACATCTTCAAACGGGCTTATTTCAGTTTATTATAAATGCGTTATTGAAGACAAAGGCTAACAATAAATAAAAGGTGACTATATGAACGGACAGATTCTTACGTGAAGTAGTCTTTCAGATGGTGCCGTAAAGTTTTGCGGTTCCTGTTGACTCTCTCGTGCTGCTCGGTAAAGGAATCCTCTGAAAACAGAGGCCTGACCAACACATAGTGTCTGCCGAAGGGCTGCATCCTGATTAGTTAGTTTTCAGATGCATCTCGAGTGCTTTATATAGTTTGGTTTGTTTGACGAGGGAGCCATCATTGGTTTTATCGCAGATATTATGGGCTGTCTTTTGCAAGCATTAATCATTGATGGATTTTATAAAAAAAATTTTTTGTCATTCTTCCCTATTTACATGCTTTTTTTAGTAAAGGAAACAAAAATAGGGCTGCAGGAAAGTATGTGAACCCACATGGCTTTGAATGTATGAATTACTGCATGGAAGTCACAACAGACAGCGATTAACTTCCTCCATTTAGACTAATGAACATCACAGAGATGCTTTTGAAATCCGCTAGGCTTTATGCAAATGAACAATACTTCTGTTCTCTTTTTTTTGTTGAGGATTGGTTCAGATCTAATGTTTCTTGTGAATGCTGATGTTTTTCATTGAGCGTAGTGACTCTAACCTACACATGCAATCTCGTCTCATTGTTTGGACTCCAGCTTTGTCTCTCATACTAGTTAGCTTAGGGCGTTCTTTACTTTGCACTGTACATGTTTACTCAATGAACTTATTACTGGCATTAAAACGTGCCATTGTTTGTGTATTATGTGTTTATGCAGACTGTTTATTGTTGTGTGACTTAATTGAAAATCAAGCCAAATTTTATGAGCGGTTTATGGATAAAACCATGTTAAGTCCAAAGGTTCACAAATACTTTTTTCCCCCTGCTACTGAATTTCCTTTTGGCCGGATTTGAAATTACTCAGACTAGTTAAATACGTCTATATCAAGTGTTGGCTGTTTACTGAGTCAATGAGTGCACATGATTGTCGATTGCATGTATATAAAGTATTGTGCGATATGACTCTGCAATTTCCATTTTGTAAAATGTGATTTAACCAAATAGAACTTGTTCCTGGATCAATGTCCTTTGTTTGTCCAGGAACCACATTCCAATCACACAGTTTCTATAACCTACACCTGAAATCAGAGAGACATTATTATTAGAGACATTATTGTTATCATGTTGTTCTGCCTAACTCTAAGATCTGATTGGTTAATACCAATGCTGTTCCATACCGGAAAGGATGTTACTTCTTAAATCACGTTAAGTAATCTATTTTTACAGCATGTGTTTCTCTTTTGTTTTCATGCAACATATAATATTAATTCAATGCAAGTTATATCCCTTTATGGCCCAATTGCAGGAAAGAGTGCTTTTTGCTGCCTCGTTCCTTACTAGAATCAACAGGACTGAACTTAGTCACATTCAATTGACATTTGATCAGGCTTTTATTGAAAAGAAATAAAGAAATATTATATATATATATATATATATATATATATATATATATATATATATATATATATATATATATATATATATATATATATATATATATATATATATATATATATATATATATATACTATTACTACTATTATACTACAATACTACTAGACTATTATATACCAGCACGCCCATTGCAAGTAGGCTTTAACTTTTTTTTGGCTTTTATTATAGTTCACCTTATTTTATTTATCCATTTATATTGAAGATACCTTTTTGAAAGATATTGGCTTGTGCTTTTTTTTGAGAACTTGAGCTTAACTGAGACTTGAGTGTCTGTAGGCGTTTCTATCTGCCTGGTCTTACTTGTTGCCTCTATTTGAGTTTTATATAAAAATAAAAATACAAATAAAAAACAGCAAGTTGTGTCAATTAGGTAGTTTTATTTTTTATTGACATGACAAATTGTAGCAAAAAATGACAGTGCTCTAACAGCAGTTATTAGCGGAATACATTAATAAATGACATTGACATTGAAATTGACATTGAACATGAGATGGATGTAATGAAGACCAAGTTCCAGTGAAATATCTTCACAATCCTATATATATCAGTGGTTCTCAAACTTTTTACACCAAGTACCACCATAATGACCAACTTTAAAATACAGTAGCATAGTAGGCCTAATTATTGAGCTACAGCTCTGTACAGTTAAAAACGAGGCAGTTTATTCCTAATAATAATATTTATTGTTTTCAGCCACTTTAACATAATAAAAACACAGTTTGTACATTAACACTGCACTGTGCATACATACAGGTAAATAAAATAATGATTAAATTAAAATGTGTTGTAAAGTTAAATTAAAACTACTGTACTTAAATGTAAAACAAAAACTTTACTCAAATAAAGATTAAATTAAAATGTATGAGTTTTAACGTACATTTATATAGTGATTCATCTGCGTACCACTAGAGGCAGCCTGAGTACCACTAGTGATACTCGTACCACACTTTGAGAAACACTGCTATATATGATGTCTTTACGTCCATCATTATGTGTGTATTTTGAGTAGCATTTTCTCTTTGCAGATGATGAGTTTGTGGGATGTGACAGCATCTAAACTGAGTTTATGTAAAAACAATTATGTTTATGAAGGCCAAAATTTGCAAAAATTTGCAGTATGTGAGTAGTTTACCATGTTAAAAGGAAAAAGTGATACAAAGTCATGGGATAGCTTTAATGTTTTTGTGCCTATGTTTATAAATAAAGTAATCATTTTAAAAAATCTAGCACTGGATTATAAATTCAATATCTCTACTACTTTTGAAGAAGAGAAGGTGTGTATCCTTAACTGAACAGAGTAGGTTATACATGCTCTGTTAAAATAAAAAGAGAAAAAGTCATGATTGGTAGGAAACTATTTTTAAAGGTGAAATTTATAGACATTTTTAGAAAGAAAAAATGTACCTGTTGAGAGAGTGCTGACAGTCTATGTAATTGAATGAGCTCCAGAAAAGCAGTAATGAGGTGGCTTTGACAGTTACAGATTTGAAAAACAAAAAGGCGGGAAAAGCAGTAATGAGGTGGCTTTGACAGTTACAGATTTGAAAAACAAAAAGGCGGGAAAAGCAGTAATGAGGTGGCTTTGACAGTTACAGATTTGGAAAAACAAAAAGGCGGGAATAAAGAACCGTTTCAGCATATGAAGGGTTCTTCAGGGTGAAAGGGGAGTTCTAAATAGAACTGTTTCTACATGTAAATGTTACATTACTGGTGTGCATCTTGAGACAAAACTGTGGCACTGACATAGTTTTACATATGCCAGTGCAAGTTGCGTTCAGTTAAAACAACAAACTTGTAGTCTAGGACTAGGCTTAAGCCTTGACTGTGAAACCAGGGGTAAGACTTTTACTCAAGCCGTATTGGAATTGGTGACTTGTAACTTGTAATGGAGTTATTTTCGCTGTAATGTTTCTCTACTTTTCAGGTACTCTTTACAACTCTCTATTTGAGATTAAAATTTGCCTAGTCTTATGAATTTTCCTTATGACAAGTTCTTGTGTTATCCCTCTTCACTTCCTCAACAATAACTTCCTTTCTCGTACGGATAGTTATTCATTTACTGCTAGGAATTCAATTTATAATACGTATTACTCCAGTAAAACAACTTTATCTGCTGCACATGCCTTTATTTGTTAAGGTTTGTCTCAAATGCATGCTTTTTATTTGTTATGGTTTGTCTCAAATCAGGAAGGACGGTGTATATTTTGGAAAACATTCATTTTTTTATTTTAGAATAAAAATAGTGCACATAAAAATACATACTATTCAAAAAGAAAAAAGTAAAAAAGGCACTGATAATGAACTGATAAGATTGTTTGTACAACATGTTAACCACAAATCCAATAATTTAGTGACACATTGGCATAATCTAGAGCTAATTCATTCTGCATGCAGCACAGTACACAGAATACAAAACTGCTATGTGCTAGATTAAAATTAATTCTTATATACATTGATTTTAAAGTTCTACACAATGGAGGTTTCAAGTTGATTCACTTCAGAACCTTGTCTCTGGTTTGGTTTCGACTTCCATTTTCATGTCCTGCAGAAAAAAAGAGCAGTTTAACCCAATTCAGAACCTCAAACATCTCTTCAAAACATTCATTTTAACAGGTTCAATCCCAGGTGTTTGTTGGGTCACCTACTGGCATTTCTTGGATTGTCAACCCATTGGACATGCTGCTGCCATTAATGTGTTGGTATGGGAAACTTCCTGAGACCTGTTTGCATGAGTTCAAATCAGACACATTTTAATAATGCGTTTTTGATAAACAAACAACAAATGAAGCTTGTACGATGTTCAATGTTTTCCTTCACCTTCTCGCTCACAGTCTTCGGTGGATGGGACTCATGAATGAAGAGTATGGCATCATGGATGGTCAAAAAGAAGATAGATGTCTTGATTTCATCATCAAAAAATTTACAGTTCTTCAGCTTCTCTATGATATACGCTGGAAACGACATGTCAAAGGTTTGAGTTACTACACAGTTTTATTGTTACAGATCATTATGCTACTACATTATAAAAGCCGTGGCACTGCAGATAAAGGGGAAAATTGTAAAATGCACTACAAATATACCCTTTAACCTGCAGTCTGGAAGGGAAAAAAAGTACTTACAGTCACAGCCTACTATGTAAATATCAACATCAATGCGTATAAATTCCTTTAAGGCCTGTAAACAGAAGTGTTTGTATTTTATTAGTCCGTTTTCAGATTATCAAATTAGAATTGAATGCACTGCACAGAGAAATCCGAAGAGATTAGCAAAAATTATTAAATGTACACTTGTGCTTTCAGAATGAACACAACTGCCGTACCGCTTGGAGACCTTTGAGTGCAGATATATCCAGGAATGAAACCGCAGAGAAGTCCAAGACCAAACTGTGGATGTTCACAGGAGGGACAAAGATGTTGGCAGGAAGTTCTGCATTCCAGTTCACCCGGATTGGAAGATCCGAATAGTCTGTGGGCTTGTCTAGATCCTCTATGTTGCTTTCATCCTCTGACTCTTCAATGGGCATTGAATATGTGGCCTGTAGTCCGTTCTATAGCAGGAAGATATTACAGTATACCTTTAGATGGGTATCTCTAAATGATAAGATTAGTTCATTTAGTTATCATTTGGACATCTAAGATTTAGATATCAAAGCAGTAGACGCAATACAGCTACATTACGTAATAACTTTTATGAAGAAGTCCTTGAGATCATTGCTATCATGTTTTAAAACTTTAACATGGACGTACAGATGTTAAGGTCAGCTCCCCTTTCTTTATCAGTTTCTTAATCTTCTTCAGGGCCTTGTTCCTCTTCCTCAGGATTCTCAGAGGATTAAAGCCCACCTGCGTTAAAGTAAACAGGTTAGGTTGCGATTATGTCAGCCGGTAATGTCATCTGAGGTCTGGGTTAGACTACTGCACTCACAGCATCCTTCAGTTTGTCTCTGAAGAAATCGATGTTTGCGAAGAAAATGGGAGATGGGATTCTGAAAATCTTTACTCCCTCCGGCTCATAGATCTGTAGGAAGAAAATGAAAATATAAAGCAAACTTTGGTTTCTTTCATTCGTCTGCTTCTTTTCAGGTGCACAAGTTGTCCATATCTTGACACACCAAACAATAGATAATAGGGTCACATTTTTATAAGGCGTCTTTAGCTACTGTGTACTGACATTAAAAAACAATAATGTTGGTTACAATGCAATTGTGTTCATGTTCTATTGCAAACGATTTTGCTGCTATTGAGTTGGGATGCATGTAAGGCTAGGGACAGATTTGGTGGTATGGGGGGTTAAGGGGTAAGGGAAGGTTCACTGTTGAACCTTCCCTTAGTTATAGATGTTATTAAAGATTTAATAATAGATTAATTTATATTATAGAAATTAATTGCAGGTGTTAAATATAAGAACATGTACATAAGTGCATTAACTTCCTAACTTTAAGGAAAGAGGACAAAGAGGATGCATCTGTGGTGGACTTACATTGACATAGTCCTTGCGATCTCTGTAGATATCTGTCCCCGAGATATTAGCCAGGACACTGCAGCGTGGGCTGAAGATCAGAACAGATAAATAGATTATCACAAGCATAACAGAATAGATCATAAATAAGAATAGGTATGTGATGGTGATTTTAGTCTAAATCTCAATCCCCTGGTTTCACAGACAAGGCTTAAACTAGTCCCAGACTAAAATGCATGTTTTAGCTGTTTCAACGGAGAGCATCTTGCAGTGATATATCTTTATGTCAGTGCCATTGTTTTGTCTCAAGATGCACACCAGTCATGTTTAATTTTTTCCTAAAGCACGTTTGTAAAAGCTACTTAAATATCTTAAGTGAACCTAATCCTGGCTTAATCTTAGCCCTGTTTGTGAAACCAGGCCAATATCTTTAAAGAAGTATTTATACCATATTCAAATTATTTTATTTTATCCAGATAATTGGATCTGTCAATACTTACAACTGAGCCCTGAAGACCACAGTGAGGAGCTCCAGTCCAAGACCAATGGCAAGTCCAATGTCCAGCCCCAGGAATATAGCTGACAAACAGGTCCCCACCCAAACAATCTGGAGGACAGCGACAGAGGAAGTCATAAATCAGAGATACGCCACTTGACAGTTCAATTCTAAGGTGATTTATTTGGGATGTTGTATTGAATAAAATACTACAAGTTAAAAAATGGAATCCTTATATAGCTGAAATTTGAACTCTACTTGGATAACATGTTTTCTGAAATCCCTTTGCATTTAGAGGGAGAGGTCATAGGCTCTTACACAGTCAGGACGTTCTTTCTTCCACAGGTAAGGAACTGTAACCACCTGCATCAACATCCCCTTCAGGTTCACGATCACCACTGCGCCCAACACTGACTGCAGTCACACAGCACACCACACAACTACGTCAAACATTAAACTCAAATCTTTCTGTTATCAAAGTCAATATGTGCATGGTTAAAATATTGAAATGCTTTGAATTTGATTCCTACCTTTGGTAGAGGTTCCAGCAAAAACCCTATCCCCAAGATTACCACCAACACTATAATGGCAGACAGTAAACCAGCTATCTGAAAAGAAAATTAAAACTATTAACTAATGGTGAGATTTATCACGATTTACACAAAAATATTAAGCAGCAAAACTGTTTTTAACATAGATAATAATATAAGAAATGTGTATTGAGCAGCAAATCGGCATATTAGAATGATCTCCGAAGGATCATGTGACTGAAGACTGGCGTAATGATGCTGAATATTCAGCTTTGCATCACAGGAATAAATTACAGTTTAAAAATATATTTAAACAGAAAATTGTTATTTTAAATTGTAATAATATTTAACAATGTAACTGTTTTTATTGTATTTTTGATCGAATGAATGCAGCCTTGGTGAGCAGAAAAATACTTTTTGAAACAAATCTTACCAACCCCAAACATTAGAATGGTTGTATATATATGAAAGATGGGATATATATATGCATGTGTTATAGTGTTTTGAATGCATTTTTAAGTTTATTCAAGTAGGAATAGGTTATTATATTTATGGCACTGCTTTGTTCATCCTATTATTTACCACGTCATGACTCTTTCTGAGCACTAGAGGCTAGTATTTCTCTGTGGCTGGAAAACAAATTCCCTAATTGAGACGCCACAGATGCAAAATTACCTTTTTGTGTTCCAGCCAGCTAGAAAAGCTTGCAAACAGTTTTACAGAGGTTGAACATCTGATCCTTGGAGCTGTTTACCTGTGTTTTTCCTCCGGTGCTTTCTTGAACTGCACTTCTGGAGAGAGCTGTACTGGCTGCCAGAGACTTGAACGATCCTCCAAAGATGTTGCTTGCCCCAAACGCAATGAGTTCCTGCACGATTACATGTGTCATTTCAGATGTTCTTCCACTGACTGATTGTCTTCTCACATTTAGTTACATTTTATGTGGGATATTAATCAGGGCTTACTTGATTTCCATCTATAATGTAGTCATGCTTTACAGAATAGACTTTAGCCACTGCAAAAGCCACAGCAAATCCCACAATAGCTATTGGGAAAGCCTCCACTGCTGTCATCTGGAAAATCTGCATGTCCGGAGCCATTGGGGTCTCAAACCTGGACAGATGAAAATGTGTTTATTTTTCATGCCACATTTAGGCAAGGCAAGTTTATTTGTATAGCACATTTCATACACAGTGGCAATTCAAAGTGCTTTACAAAGAAATGAAGTTAAAATAGTTTAACTTAATTTAGCGCTCTGTTAGCTTTGTGTTCTAAAGCATATAGACAAATAGTTTTGTGTTGCTGTATTCTGAAACGTATAAATGTTTTTATTTATTGATTTAAATTCAAATGAATGCTTAAAATGCAACATTTGTAATGTTAGCCCATGTATGGAAGCTTTGAATCCAAATTTGACAAGGTGATCTTTGCACCTATATGCTTTCTCTTCCTGGAAAATGGACTAAAAATATTGATGACTCATCCTGCACTCAATTTTTTTGTCCAATCAAATACTCTCTATAATGAGACTGCCCTCAATTTTTTTTTTTTTTCAGTATGTCCTTCCCAAACGTCTATACTAAATTTGTCAACACAGAAATGAAAACATATTTCATGGGGTCTGGAGATCATGGCTTTATCAGTGCGGTTTTAAAATATTTTGTAGATTCCGATGCTTACGTGTTTGGAATTATCCCCACCACGTCCACTCCATGATTATCCCTGAAGTTGAACGCATAGGAGACGCCACAAGCTATGACGGTCTGTTGGGAAAAGTACTTTTAACGTTTTTTTGAATGACATATAATATTTGCTTTGAACACAAAAGATAAGATTTATGGGACTTATGAACTCATACAGCAAATATTAACACATACAGTGTTTGGCATGATAGTTTAGTACATATAAAATTATACTGGTTGATAAACTTTATCATGTCATAAAAAGGAATTCCAATAAAAAGGAAAAGGAACATTAGTAATTCCTCTTTCAGGCTACAAAATAGGTTAATAGGTTCACTCAACTCACCATAATCACTTCTATGGGAATGGGCACTGGTAACTTTGATTTGAATCTGTCGTTGATCTCCTTCACGCCCAACACCATCACCATCACCACAATTGAAGTGACCAGATCATGGATATTTGTGGAGGTGATCTGGGTAAATACACTCTCAAGAGTCTGCAGATAAAACAAAGTTTCAGATCGTTTTACAGGAGAAATGTTTCACTATAGTCTACTTCTATGTTATTTATTATATATGAGTGTATGTGTGTGTGTGTGTGTGTGTGTGTGTGTGTGTGTGTGTGTGTGTGTGTGTGTGTGTGTGTGTGTGTGTGTGTGTGTGTGTGCGTGTGCGTGTGTGTGTGTGTGTGTGTGTGTGTGTGTATGAGAATTTACTTCATATTTCATCAATTTACATTTACTGAAGAAGCAAAATGACATTAGATATTATGTCTTGTTTTCTGAAAAATGTGTTAAACTGTAGTGAGTTTTTGCTTAAAACAAGAACAAATATTTCCCAATTGGGTCAGAAAAATCAACTTAATTCAAAGGGAAAACAAGTTTAATTTTCTTACTCCGCTGGCAGATATTTTTCTTGTTGTAAGCATAAACTAACTTTATTTTGATACATTTTTCAGAAAATTTAATTTTGATTTTTAGATTTTAAGATTTATACTGGACAACAAGACAAAAATACTGAGAAAGAACATAATTTTTTGCAGTGTAATAGTTGGATTTTCAAAGTGTAGAGATAAAGCTTTTGTTTTGATAGTTAAGCATAACGATTGTGACTGTGAGGAGCAAGAAAAGTGTCTTATGACTTACAGATATAATAGAAAATGGTCCGCTAAAACCCGGCACAGTCAGTCCTAGTACAAACTTGAGCTGAGAAACCAGGATGTGAACAGCAGCTGCGGTGGTAAAACCTGATATCAGAGTATCCGACAGGTACATGACAATGAAGCCCACCTGCAGCAGCCCCATACCAAGCTGGAAATAAAGAGAAGATTAGCATTGATGTGATTGTGATTGAAAACAGCCATTGCTTTTAAGTTTAATAGTGAGAGAGTGGCTGATGTACCTGGAATAAACCCACTAGGAAAGTGAGGGAGGCAGACACTAAGATCCTCTGTTCGTCTTTCGTCAGGCCCTCAAAGGCAGTGATGTTGGCAGGCGGACCCTCATCGGGCACCAATCTGGTCACTACTGCCCCCACCATGAGACTCAATACAGGGAAAGATCCTGGTGCGAGAACAACACATAACGGTGAGTACATTTACAGTATCTTAAATGTCATCATAGACAGGCAAAAATTATAGCCTTGTTATGATATCTGTCTGATTAAAGTCCATATATTTAGAATGTTTATTATTGTTGTTGTTGGATTTATTTTGTGTGTGATTTAAACCTGTGAAGCAAAATTTATGATACTGTTATCTTTTTTGTTGTTGTTTTTTGGGTGACTTGAATATGTTATTGAAGCATAATTTCAAAGATTTCAATCTTTCTCCATTTAAGTACAAAAGAAGCTGCGCTTAGCAGAAAATGGCTGGCCGGGGAGGGGCACAGAGTGAACTGACTTCCCTTAGAGATTGAGCACAATTGTGCCAAATTTAAATTAGAGGCTACAAAACTACACAATAAAACTGAATGGTATTATAGCATTATATTCAAAAAGGGTTTTGCAACAACTAGACTTGCGCCTGTTGCTTAAACTTAGCCACTATGTTAAGACTTAGGCCTGGTTTCACTGACAGGGTTTAGATTAAGCCAGTATTAGGCCTTAATTCAACTAGGGCATTTAAGTAGCTTTTATACACGTGCCTTAGAAGAAAAAATAACATTACTGGTGTGCATATTGAGACAAAACAATGGCACTGACATATTTTAAGATATATCGGAGCAAGTTGCTTTCAGTTAAAACAGCTCAAACATGCATTTTAGTCTGGGACTAGGCTTAAAGGGACAGTTCACCCAAAAATGAAAGTTTCTTTGTTCTGCTGAACACAAAAGAAGATATTTTGAAGAATGTTTGTAAGCAAGCAGATAGAGCAACCATTGACTACCATAGTATTTTTTTCCCTACTATGATAGTCAATGGTGGCTCTATCTGCTTGGTTACAAACATTCTTCAAAATATCTTCTTTTGTGTTCAGCAGAGGGTGAGTAAATGATGACAGAATTTTCATTTTTGGGTGAACTTGTCTGTGAAACCGGGGAATAAATTGAGTCACTATGTTAATTGCGTCTTAAAGGGATAGTTCACCCAAAAATTATAATTCTGTCATTTACTCACCCCCAAATTGATCCAAACCTGTGTGAATTTCTTTGTTCTGCTGAACACAAAGGATGATATTTGGAAGAATGTTTGTAACCATTGACTACCATAGTATTTTTTCCCCCACTATGGTAGTCAATGGCTGCCGAGATCTGCTTGGTTACAAACATTCTTCCAAATATCTCCCATTTTTGTTCAGCAGAACAAAGAAATGTATACAGGTTTGGAACAACTTGAGCGGGGACACGGAGACGCGGATAGCTGTATACGCTAAAATTTTGTACCGTATCAGCGTTTCGTCCACGTGGATCCGGCGTTTTGGGAGCATGAAGATATTTTTTGAAACCGGGTCCCAGAGTGGATAAATCTGAAAACGACACCGTTGCGTTTTCGTGTGTACAGCCAATCCGTATATTTTGTGAAACAGTGATCTCATCACAACACGTCCTGCGCGGGGCGAGACTAGAAGGCATACAACAACGGGCACTGGGCATGCGCACATCAATACTGCGTCATTTAATTACTGTTTATTTGCATTATTGTAAGGGTATGTTTAGGGTTGGGGTAGGTGTAGGCGTTAATAAAACACATCTGGTAAGTAGCACATTTATTTATTGTTATTTTATTGTGAGATTTTGCCTCACTTCTGACTGTTGCTGTACTCCTTCTAGCCACAACTCTTCTTGTCTGTTTTTAGTGTATTTCTGTGGCAGAATTACAGCGCCACACACTGGCCTGGTATGTATACTACATCGTTTTGAGCCGTTTTCATGCTCTCGTGTGTACGCAGATATTTCTTGAAACAAGGGGAAAAAAAAGATTGGATAGGGAAAGCTCTGGCTTCGTGTGGACGGGGCCTAAATTATGACAGAATTTTCATTTTCGGGTGAACTATACCTTTAAGAACTAGTTTGATCAACCAGCTATTGGATAACTTTTAAGACTAGTCTAAGCAGTTTGTTCAACTGGCCACTGTCAATGAAACAATGTTGTTGGTCTCATTCACTTAACCTGCTCACAATAGAACTTACCCACTGAAATGTGCCGTGAGGTGCCCAGGAAAAAATACATGATGACTGGAAAAAAAGCAGCATACAATCCATACCAGGTAGAGATGGATGCCAGTAAACTGAAGGCTAGACCTGAGGGAAAAATATTGATAAGTATTAACTAAACCCTGGTAGCATAGTTATATAATCTTTATCTGATCTGTAGATGCCCTCATTCAACTATTATCCCCCGCTTATCAACACCCCATTTGCTATGTTACAACTTCTCTCAAGGCCATCACAAATGAGAATGTAATAGATTTTCTTTTTTGAAGTGTGTGGATGACATAAGCAAAAATTGATCAGATTTTTGTTAGATGGAAATGCCAGGCTCTTAACATAAAGTAATTGAGATTAATTGAGAAGAATTGTACTAGCTCTTTATATATCTTAAACACGCTTCCTTTGCTCAAAATGTTCTGCATTTCTGGATTATCTTCTGTTTATGTTTATCATTTCAACCACGAATGCACTTTTCACTTATTTTGACACATTTCATATCACGTCATGTCGTAGTTATCTCATGAAACAACTGCGTAGACGCTCACATCAGTCACAAGCAATCACTAAATCAGTCACAGACCCCAGTTCATAAAGATAAACTACATTCTTACGGCCTGATGTCATATTTCATCTAATATCTTGAATCTATTTCAAGAGCTTGCGCTTTGAACAATTCTGTTGAGTAACTCTTTAATAAGAGCTTCATAAGATGTTACCTTGTAGGACGGCAACCAGTCCAGTGCTGATGCCAGACACAATGTCATTCAACAGCCATTCTTTGATCGAGTAGATCCGTATCCATCCAATGATAGGCAGCAGAGAAATAGCAGCATTCTTTGCACGTTCTGAAGTACAACTAGCAAACAATGTGCAAACGCCAAAGATGTTATTTGTCTTTTTCTGCTTGCAAGAACATGATATTTAGTACATGACACAATGATCTCATTCAAGTTATTGAAATTTTTTTTATTTTTTTTTATCACAGCATATAAAGTGCTATTAATCACTAAAAAAGGACTGACAGCTATATATGATTTTGCTATATTATATTTTGAACATATCCTAAATGAACATCTGGAAATGTAGTAGTAGTAGTAATAATAACACATTTTAATTAAAGTATTTTTATAAAAAAAACAGAGCCTCTCTGTGCCTCTAGTTTTTATACATTTTATACAGTTAAGTAGTGTACTTACGTGCAGTACTCTTTAACATGGTCCAGCAATCTCTTGTGTTTCCGATAGACTTTTGCATGTTCGTCTTCAAAGCCGTCTTCTGAGTATAGTGGTCTGGTCACCGCATACTTCTGCGTTGAGGGTCGGAGCATTGTGCGCCCGTTGAGCTGGGGGGCGAAAATCCTTCTGATCTGTGTGTGGTGACCAAATAAAATTAATTTATGAATATCTGCTCCTGCTCTGGCAACTGTCAAGCTGAATCTGTCGCATTTGTATTTATATTGGCAATCATGGAAATGATGTGTAAGATGAAGGTGTTTACTCAAACGCACTATGAGTAAACATCATGCAACTACACAGTGTGAGTTCATGTGTTTGTTGACGAGTGTATGATAGTATGAAGGCGTGTCCACCTTCACTTTTAGCCTGATATCGCTAAGACGGATGTTTCTATGGGATTTTCCACAGTTCAATAAGATGCTTTGCTCTTTGTTTATGAACATATTCATGCTAATTAGACTTTTTGTCAGCAGTTCTGTTGTCACGATCTACTGTAGGGATCATCAGCTCCAAATAACATTAAATCATATTGTTTAAAGTTTGTTTTAAGCATTTCCCCTCTATCTTTATTATATTTTTGTTTACACCATATATATACTGTGGTTTTTGCCTTAGATTTATGATTTTTGTCCTTGTAATGACCAGACTTAAATTTATATATACACTACTGTTTAAACGTTTGGTTTAAAAAAAAAAAAAAAGAAAGAAAAGAAATGAATACTTATATTCAGCAAGGATGCATTAAATTGATCACATGTGACAGTAAAGACTTTTACAATGAAAGAAAAATAAAAGCTGTTTTTTCATCAAATAATCCTCAAAAAAATTATCATAGTTTCCACAAAATTTCAAGTTTTCAAGATTGATAGTAATCAGAAATGTTTCTTGAACACCAAAAAATTATATTAGAATGATTTCTGAAGGATCATGTGACTCTGAAGACTGTATTAATGATGCTGAAAATTCAACTTTATTTATTAGGAATAAATTACATTTTAAAATACATTAAAATAAAAAATTGTTATCTAAAATTGTAATAATATTTCACAATATTACTGTTTTAACTGTATTTCTGACCCTGTTTTTCAACAATAGTGTATTTTTGCAATGTAATAATCCTACCTGTTCTTAGTTCAGAGCGGTATTAAATATTCCCAGTTTGCTGTGCCTGTGTTGCTTCAAAAGTAGACTGTGTCTCTTTATAAATGGCTATACTTATCATGTCTGTAATTATTAACAGTTATCAAGATACCTTCTTCATATTGCCAGCAACATCTCCCCCTTATCCCTGACCATTGTTCTTTCTGATAAAAACTTGGCAAAAACCCATCTGCTTACCCATCTGCTTATCAACTTCCCTTCGTCCCCTCATACGGCATCTTTTGATACTGCAAATATAACTTGCAAACCATATTCGTTTGTTCTTTTTCTATTGTGTCAAAAAATGTTTAACTAAAATTAAAGAATGTGTATATCATGTTATGTTATTAGAATTGTTATTATTCTAATATTGATGTTAGTTCCGGTCTAGGCCGATATGTCAAAACAGCATTTCAGTCATGCCAATCAATTAATTGATAGTAAATATTATCATTATCAGCTATGACGACAAAAACACCTAGTCACCTGATCACCTAGTTATTGTTTATATATGCTGCATTCACAGAATGGCCTTCTGTTATTGTTTGTCATTTCCTGATGCCTAATGAATTCAATGCTGAATGAAAGTACAATTTGTACAGTCTGAAGGGTCAATTTTGACATGAACAAAATCATCCAAGAAAGTTCTTTTTGATGACACATAATTCACTTTAATTCTGAGAGTCACTTAGATTGGAGTTTCATTCTCATGTGATTCTCTGGTAAACATTGCGCAGAGATGACTGTCATTTTTTTATAAATTCTTTTCATTCTATCCAAATTACTTCCATATCTGTAACTGCGTATGAGTGATGTCACATTTGTATATTCATCACTATGCTATTGCTTCAATGGACTGCATTCAGAATCTTTGGATGCAGTGACTTTTTGTGTGAGCGTACACTAAAAAATAGTAGTAATTTTAATAAAAAAAAGATTTTGTAAATGTATTTGTATAAACCTGTTGATCACCTGTATAAAATGTGTCATTTTAATTAAATCAAAATATTGTTACAAAAATTATAAATTACCTTATAGTTTATTTATAACATTTAATTTTCTAAAGAAATATGTAGGCTTTTATGGTATTGTTAAAATGATATTGTTTTATATGGAGTCCCTAAAGGGATATGGTGATGGAAAAAATATGAGATGGGAGTAAAAAAATAATTCAATGCTTTTGTGTTTTCTCACAAAAGTTTTGCTTTCCCTCGAGAAGCATTGTGTTTGCTTGCAAAACATTTACGTTCCAAGAGAAGCTTTGCATTTGCTCGCAAAACATTTGTGTTACAAACTGCTCCAAGACTTGGGTTAAAGATTCAAATGACGCTTTTATTGGGACTATCCATAATCGTAATCCTTATAACGAGCAAAGGGTCAAACACAGGCAAACAATCCAAATTAGCAACAGGGCAGAAAACAGGCAAAAGGGAATCCAGAATATGGGCAGAGAATCAAAAAAACAAGATACAGAAAACCAGGATAAGGCTCAGAAATGCAGTTTAACAACATATTTAGCAAAAACTTAGCAAATAATGAGTGAATACACAGGGCTTAAATAGGTAAAAGTAAACAAGATAATGACACACAGGTGTAAGTAATCAGAACATGACTAGTCCAGGCAATGGGTTTTTGCAAATGTAGTTCATGCTGGGATAAAGCAGATGGAAGGTTTGCCCTCTGCTGGAGAAACTTTGTGTTTGCTTTCAAAACATTTGCGTTCCCCCGAGAAACTTTGCGTTTGCTCACAAAACATTTTCATTCCCCCAAGAAATTTGCAACATTTGCTTTTGCGAGCATTTGTCTGATTGTTGGTATGTTGCGTTTCTATTGTACATCTTAGCTTAGTACTTTTACTAAATGTATTGTAATTGTTATATTGTTATGAAAATATGTACTTTTACTCTCTTTTAGGGTGACTTTCAAGGGACTGCAGGTAAAAAATAACCCTCTGGCTAACTCTGGCATATTGACAGAAATGTTTATTAATATGTACTGTCCCTGTAATAAATAAAATAAATAAATAAAAATAAAGAATCCAAAATAATACATTTTTAATCATATTATCCAAAAAACACGCAGAAGATCTCCGGAGCAAAACTATAGAACACAAACCACATAAATGCACAAAAGAACTGACAAGAAGAAACTAAAACACAGGGCTTAAATACACAGGGGTTAACAAGGAAACTAAATGAGCAACAGGTAAACTAAATCAGTAACTAACTGGCACACACTAGGAAACTAGGTCAACATACAATGACAGAGAACAGGAACAGAAAAGAACCAAAACACTGTAAAAACTGTTACAGGCATATTAACATTATGTAATTGAATACAGTTGGGAATTGTAAAATATACAGTCAACACAATGTCAAGTTATACATTTTCAACCCTGTCTATATTATATTAGTTATGTATTGTGTATATGCTTTGTTGTTTGCATTATATTCTGTCGTCTCCAGAAGTAAATATTTGGTCATCATGTCCTAATCAAATTTGTGAATGAGAAGATCCAGCCCTTCTCTTACATCCGAACCTGCAGCTTTTATCATCAAATTAGTTTATGCTTCTGTTTTCTTCAGGTCCAGCAGCTTGCATCAGAACTGGCAGCTCTTTGATATAAGAGGTTTGAGATGTGTCTGTTACACTGAAGACTACATTGTAAATGCTGTTCCAGATAACTGCATATGTGAGCTCAGGTACAACCACTTTTTATCAGTAAAATGATATCTTGAAAAGATGCGCTTGATATATTGGGTTATATTCCAGCTTGATGATCATTGATATGCTTGTTGACCACACACTCTGCAAGCAGTTAAACAGGAAAAATAACTAATACAAATGCTTTTTTATTTTATTTTATATATTTATGTACAGTACCATTCAAAAGTTTGGGGTCGTAAGATAATTTTTTTATGTTTTTGAAAGAAGTCTCTTATGCTCTCCAAAGCTGCATGTATTTGATTAAAGTATTGTGAAATAGTATAATTTAAAATATTAGTTATTTTATATCTGAATGTTTTTTAAAATGTAATTTATTATTAATAAATAAAGCTGAATTTTCAGCTTTATTACTCATTTAGTGTCACACGATGCTTCAGAAATCATTCTAATATGCTGATTTGGAGCTCAAGAAACATTTCTGATTATTATCAATGTTGCAAACAGTTGCACTGCTTAATATTTATGTATAGATTCTTTGATGAATAGAAGGTTCAAACTAGCAGCATTTATTATACATTATAAATGTTTTTTCTGTCACTTTTAATCATTTTAAAGGGGCTATATGCGTTTTTCTGAAATTTAAACTCGCGACTGACACCTGTGGCCAAAAAATAGAACTGCTCTCATTTTCTGCTCGCTCTCGCAGCGGTGGTGACGTCACATCCGCAGACAGCGCGGGAAAAGACGACCCGCCAGAAAATAGGAAAAATAGGATACAGGCTTATAGGTGCACCCACTGTGAGCGGACAAGGTGTCAGTATGCTCATCAGGAGATGTTTGAGTCATAAATGGTAAAATAAAAAGGCTATTGTTACGTTTATTTTGGGGAAAAAGTTGCATATAGCCCCTTTAATGCATCCTTGCTGAATACATTTTTTTTTTTTTAATCATACAGACTCCAATTGTTTTGAACAGAAGTATATAATACAGATGCATATAATCATGCATGATACACAGTAACATTTACATCTTTTATATATATAATTTTTAATTTTATACTTCATATATATATATATTATGTGTTTGTCCCGTTTTAAAAGTACCTTTTTGTCCTTGTATCGTTATCATTGTTTTCTATTCATCATCACTGAGGGGAAAAATTATATAGCATTATATATCAGTACACTAGACTGATATTTACTGCATAGACTTTACACCTAGAGCCATAATAATTATCAAGGAGATCACTGTGCGATCTTTGCAGATAAGGTGTCAATCCTCACCGCAGTAATTATCAATCTATTTTAACTTTTACTGACGTCAGCCCATGACACATATTACAACACGAGTCTTGCATTAACAATTAAATATTCATACATTTCTTAGGAAAGGCGTGTTAGTGACATAGAAGCGAACTATTGATCCTGTCACTGCTGTCCTTGTTTATGCCTAAATTATGAGTTATCTTCTGTTAACCCCTTGCTGTTAATTTCTTACTGTGCATTATCATGTTAAGTTGAATTATACACTAATACTAAAGATCATAAAGAAGGACACAGACAATTTGTAAACGTACCTTAGAGAGCCAGAGTCAGTCAGTCAGTGAGTAGTCGGGGATGTGTGTGTTTCAGGCACACATGTCCTTGTGTGTTTAATGCGCTCAGTTACTGTTACTAAATGTTTAAAGTACACAAAAGACCTCCAGATAGAGCAACACAGGAATGTCAACAGAAATTAAACAAGTGCTTTTTTGTTGAGCATGTAATTTGTTTCATCTTAGGCAAACAGCAAGGTCTCTCTATCCCCTTCTGTGTATGTGTGTGGAAAATTCCGAACATTTTATTGAGATGATGGTCTAGACAGGTCAATTTTTATCATGTTTAACTGTTTAGCAAAATTGGACGTGTGCCATTTAGCCCGTGTTGGTTTACTTTGAGGTCAAAGCAAACAGACATGTTGACCAATTTCACTTTTAGCATTTAAACTTTAATCTTTTTCTTCCAGGAAAATGGAGCAAAAATAATGATGACTACAAATTTTTGTCCAATCAGATGCTCTCTAGAATGAAACTGCTCCGCCCCTAATACCACTTACCTCTGACTAGCAACAGCAGGTAGCAAATCATGATTCATACAGTTGTGTAAGCTATTGGTACTTTAAAAAGAAGGGATTAGCCCTTACACCCCAACTTCCTGTTTTAATAGGAAATACATCAACACAGAAAATATTATATTTGACTCACTCGGTTTGACATTACACATAATGTGTAAAAAAAAAACAAAGAAAAAAATAGATAACAGAGCTTTTTTTAGTTTCTGACCACAGTAATATCCCATCTAAGACCAAATCAGGGTTCGCAGGCTGAGTAAACACACAGATACATACTCAAATGTTATTTCACAGGTGATTTATTTACAAATATCAAATGTTCTTCTGATTTATGATTTTCAGTGAACAGTTCTTAACAAGAAATATATGTTTGTGTATCAAAAATAGCTTCCTTCTGCAGTCCATACTCATGAACAGGCCTCCACGGGATGAACGTCCTGTATTGTCATTTGATGTCTTGTATTTGCCTCAAAAATAAGGCTGTAAAAATGAAAGCACTAAATGCTTTTTAACTTTTGCATTTGGTGTTATTTTTCTAGTTCAGATGTGGAAAGACATGATGAACGAGACTGCAAGCTTTTTTCCTTGATAGCGCCACTTTCAATCCTTTCAGGACAAAGGTAAACACCTCCTGACTCATTATCAGCAGATTAATTGGAAGACAATGAATGTCTTTCCCAGGAACTCTGAACACAGCGAGTTTCTCTCAGTTTGAAAGTCCATGAATAGCCTAGACATGCAAGAGAAACACTTGTTTGGTGCGTTGCTGATTTTAGTTATCTGATATAAATATAAAAGATAGAGGATGCTTACCAAATGTTGGTTGTCATAGGTCTCAATCAGGTCCTCATCTTCAGTAAAAGGAAGTGGCTCTTTGTCATCGTGCAACTGTGAAATCTTAACACAGATATATATATATTTATATATATATACAGTGTCTTCAGAATGGCATATTAACATCCTACTCATATTACCTTTACAGTATATACACTATGCACAGTATTGGGCAGTTTTTATTTAAATATTTGACTAAATGTAATTTATTTGATTGAAAAGCTGAATTTTCAGCAGCCACTACTCCAGCATTCAGTGTAAGTACTCAGCATTTCTTGTTATCAATGTTGTAGCTGTTTGATAGTTTTGTGCAAACGGTGATACATTTGATGAATAGAAAGTTCAAGAAACAACATTTATTTGAAGTAAAAATCTTTATAACATTATAATGTTTTTTCTGCCACTTTTGATCAGTTCACTGCATCCTTGCTGAATAAAAGTATAAATATACAAAAGAAAAAAATAATTGAGTGAATTCACATAAATTGGGCTGTGTTCAGTGTCAATAAGTGGCCGAATGTACCTAAATTCACCCTACTGTACTGTATGCCGTACAATAGTAATCCATTCTGAACAAAACCAGTGTTGCATCATGTTACAACCGGCTACTTTAACTAGACATTGTATTTCTAGATGAGTTTGATTTTTCCTCAGCATGTGCCAAAACATTCTTTTTGCAATTATGTTTATCTTGTATCTTTGATGATCAATATTTACATGTGTCTCCCAAATTTTGCTACAAGGAAGTGAGCTATTTTATGTGTGAGACTTCCGATTCATTAGACTCCATGGGCCCTATTTAACGATCTAAGCGAATGGCGCAAATGCACTTAGGCTGTGTCCGAATCCCCTTTTGCTAGTTTAACGATGGGGAAAATGGTCTAAAAGAGTTGTCCATATTCTCTTAATGAGTAATGGGTGTGTTTTGGGCGTAATGTGCAATAAACCAATCAGAGTCTCATCTCCCATTCCCTTTAAGAGCCAGTTGCGCTCGCACAATGGCGGATTGCTATTTACATGGCGGAATTTGCAAGCGGAATCGCTTTTCCTGAGAGGAACCCTTTTATTTTTAATATTTAAAAATGTTTGTGTGCTGCTGCACTTCCCTGTGTGTGTAATAAGCAGAGTGTACGCACGTTGTGGACCTGCCTATAGGCACATATTACTAACACGCTCTTTAAATAACTAAAAAAATACTGTGCTATTGACTTTAGACCAGGTTTTTGTTGGTCAATAGCGAAGTTGCTACATTCGCCATGTATTTTTGTAGTGAGAACACGCAGTGAGAACATGCAATATTCTGTCAATTCAGTCTCCCTTCAAGCTGAAAATGAAAACTATTCATTTTACCTTCTCAGCTAATGGATCCTGGTCATTTTCACTGGAAGTTTCCAGCTGGATGAAGAGAATGGCATCATGGACCGAGAGGAAAAGAAGGTCTCTGGTAACCTCCTCGTCAAAGAAGGACAGGGCCTCCATTCTCCTGACAAGCTCACCTGTGACACAAGGACCCTTTAGGTTATTCACTGTGTCCTAACCTGCCATTATCAGGCTGGAGTTTGGCACAGCTTGTATCAACATGTTGTTATAGAGCCAGGCCTTACCGTCACAGCCTGCGATGTAGACACTAACCCCAATTCGTATATATTCCTTTATGACCTGCGAAGATTGGAAATTATGAATTAGCTACTTCTTAAAGGAATACTTAGCCACATGGTATTTTAAAGAATGTTTCAATGTTTTTGTCAATGAAAGTCAGTGTGGTGTAAAACAACGGACATTCATTGACATTCATGCGGTGTAAAACAACGGACATTCATACCCTTCCAAAGCTGTATGACTTTCTATCTTCTTCAGAACACAAATGTCTATAACATTTGTGTTCTGCAGAAGATAGAAAGTCATACAGCTTTGGAAGGATGTGAGGGTCACCATCAGATTGTGGCCATGCATTATTGCAGTATAACAATGACAACAAAGAGCAATAAAGATGGCGCACCAGTTTGAGGGACTTGGCTGCTACCACGTCCAGGAATGAGACGGCTGAGAAGTCCACAACCAGGCTGTGAATGTGAACCCTGGGTACTGACACACTGACAGGCAGCTCAGACGTCCAGTCTACCTGGACCTTCACCTCTGAATCTGGCTGAGACACCCCCTCCTCCAGCTCAGGACCCTGCTCGTTTTCAAAGGCTTTGTTTTCTACTCCCAGTGAAGCCACTGGTACCACACCATCCTGTGAAGGACAGAAGATATGGGAAAGTCCAGAATGTTGTGTCATGAACTCAGGTCAGTGAAAATTGGCTTTTTATTGATTTCAAACGTATGTGAAACATATGGAAAATACTTTGCTGAAAACTATTATGCGCAAAGTACCTCTGTAGCTTGTAGTTTTCCTTTTTTAATGAGCTTGTGAATCTTTTTCAAAGCTTTGTTTCTTTTCTTGAACACCCGCACTGCATCAAACCCCACCTGTAAGAATTCACACAAAAAAAACATTAAAGCGTTAAAGCACACCACAATTATTATTCAAACCACAAATCATGTCATATACAGTAGTTCATTTCAGAATTTAGAATTTTAGCAAAAAGTAAACTTACCTCGTCTCGCAACTTTTCTTTGAAGTAATCAATATTTGCAAAATAAATGGGTGAATTGCACTTGAAAATCTTAATCCCAGGAATTTCATCAATCTGAAAATTTTGGTAAATACCTTGTTATTTTAGGTAACTATAGTGCGTGCATAATTATTATGCAAGTTCATATTCTGATCTTTTTTTTTTTCAAGCACATTTTGCCAATTCCAAACCACATTAATCTTAATTACTACTTTTAATTTTGTATTTAATCGTTTATAATTGATATATAATTGTTAAGGAAGGCTGGAAGTAAAACACGCTATATTCAGGTGTGGATAATTATTAAGTAGGCTTTCTTTTACAGGTAAACTGGGCCAAAAAATGTATTTAACTCGCACTGAAGAATCAAAAATCATGAAATGCTCATGAGAAGGATACAATATTAATGCGATGCTAGAAATTGCAAAATTTAGGGGTGACCAGTGGACAGAAAAACACTTTACAAAATCAGGCCAAGAAGAAAAAGCATGTTAACTGCAAAAAATAAAAATTAGGAATCAAGGTGAAGATGTGAGGATTGATGTGGTTTGGAATTGGGAAAATGTGCTTGGAAAAAATATGATCAGAATATCAACTTGCATAATAATTATACACCCACTGTATACATATAAGCATGAATTGTAACAAGTAATAAAAAAATAGAATCTTACATTTTTATAGTCTTTCATGTTTTTGTAGATATCAGTATTTGGGACATTTCCAAGGGTGGCACAAGAAGGGCTGAATAAAATTAGAGAAACCAAGGTCTTATTAATAAAGACTGTGCAATTCATTTCCATTATTTAATTGTTGTCTAATTTGAAGAATTATAAGAGAATAATTACAGTGAAATACAGTAAAATATTACAAACAAGCATTTAAATGATGCCCTTATTGTTCACAATATTTAAAATCATAGTTCGAGTTATATCATAAACATCAAGATGCACTAATCCAGATTAACAATTGTCACATGTCTCAAGAAATATCCCAAACCCCCTGAAAGAAACAAAATAAAACATTTGATTTCCTTTGTCAAATAAAAGTTGTAATTTTGTACACTGGTTGTGGTTGAGGAGAGGCCTCTGGTCCCATTTTAAATCTAAAAGAGCGCTATATAAATCCTTCATTCATTCATTCATTCATTCAGTACACTACTCTCAAGCACCCTTCAATGTCCTTACAGCTTTGCTACTTACAACTGTGTTCTGACCACCACCGTGCCCATCTCAAACACCAGACCAGCCAGCAGGCCCACATCTAAACCCAGCACGATGGATGCCAAGCAAGTAGCTATCCAGATGAGCTGCAGGTGAATGAGGATTCATATGCACTCAATTCAAACACAGACTGCTAGTATGTAATCTCATTTCATACAAATAAAACAAAATGATTCACATGATTCCATTTGTTGATTAATAGTATCATGACGTCAAAACTGAATTAGCTTCGAGAAACTCTTGTACACAGCCATGCATCATATCTTATGTTTTAAATAACATTTAGCTGGCAGTACTCATTTAATTCTATTCATTTATTAGTCTTGTGATAATACTTACACAGTCTGTCCTGTTCTGTCTCCAGAGTACAGGCACTTCAGAGATCTGCATGAACATGCCCTTCAGGTTGGCTATAACAATGCCAGCTAGCACTGACTGCGGGACAGAGAGGGATTAGTTGCGTGAGGAATTTTGCCTGTATTCAATTTTTATTGTGAAAGAGGAAACTAATGTTTTACATTGAAAAAAAATAACAGTTCACAGTGTCTATCACACCTTCTGCAGAGGCTGAAGAAAGGGCCCAAGGGCTAAGATCACTATCATCACCATCAGAGCTGAGATGATACCAGCAACCTGCAACAGTGAGATGAAAGAACAGTTAAAGTACTGTATTTGCACACAAACACGCATATGTAAATGCTGTAGTAAGAGCATATGCATTTTACCTGACTCTTCCCCCCTGTGCTTTCCTGTACTGCGGTCCGTGACAGTGCAGTGCTGGCCACAAAGCTTGATAAACATCCTCCGAAAATGTTGCTGACACCAAAAGCTATCAGCTCCTAATGGGAATAAAGGTGTAGTAAGCCAGATCAGGTGTTTTGTAATCAATCTGTATCAGTTTGTTAGAATTAAACACCAGCAATGGAGGCTTTAACCTTTTTGGTATCCACTGAACAAAAATGAACAGTCTTAGATTTGAAGACCAATCACAAATCAGTATGCAAATAAATTTAGAACTGACAGCTAATTTGAATCTTTAAGGATTTGTTTTGTTTACAGTGCTCAAAACAAAACAATATTTATATGAAAAGCTAGAATATGATATGAATACATATGAAAGATACACAAAACTGACTGTTCCGTACGTAGTCCTACCTCGGTTTTGAAGTCACGGTTCACAAAACAAATGTAGCTGAGCCCTAAAGCTTTATGCTGCACTGCTGGGTTTAGAAATGATATCAGCTGCAGTTACAAACTCAAATTTGTTCTACTCTGGCAGGTTAAAGTGACCTTAAAAGGCCAACTAGTTCTTTCTGTCTCTCCCTCGTGTTACTGTAATTTCTCCATCTGTGGGAGAGCGTTGGTCTGACCCTCATTATACTTCACACTCACACAAGCACCCTTGCACATGTAGTTCCCCAGTACTTGTTAATGGTACATTTCTTGATAGAAACTAACTTAAGCTGTAGTTCTCAGCTGTTTTTTTTTTCACACAAATTCAAAGCACAAAACGCACAATGGCACAAACCACTTAAGTGGTATTTACGTTGTTAACATTGCATGACTGTATGGTTCGTTGCATTTTATTATGTGCATTTAGCATTGTGGACCCACTATCCATTGAACAAAAGCATGCTTGCACACTATTTTTGTATACCTGGTTGCCATCAACTGTGTAGTCATGTTTTGCCGCATAGACTTTAGCCACTGAGACTGCTACCGCATAGCCAACCACTGCTGTGGAAAAACTAGAGCCCAAAATATTCCCAATAAGTGCTATATTTGGTGGCTGTGCCGGTGCAAACCTGTGGAGACACAAGCAGACACATAGTCAGTAGGAACTTTAGATTCACACAATGGTTTTGTACACTACTTGTACTGTGAGCATTTGTATTTATGCTGTCATTTCTGATTAATGTAGGTAGGATGTAATAATAACCGCTTCATGTTATTATTGGACAAGTCTTTCAAACTGTCTGTCAGTGTCATTGTTCTAGAGATAACATTTCTGTTGAAAATCTTTACAGGGACAATAATAATAGTATGTCAATATAAAGTGACTGAATGTGCACCCAGCCCTCATCAGGAAGCAGGAAGTGCCACAGGAAGTGCTTTTACCCCCTGGGGAGGCTGTGGACAATGCTGGCGCCGTACTGGGAGTTCAGGTCCATCACATGAGAGACTGCAGAAGCTATCACTGTCTATCAGATCGAAAGAGTGAAAGGTAACAGCAATCATTATTTTTTTTTAAATCATCAACTGTCCGAAAATACAGGCTTAATTTACGGTTTAACAGTTGGATAGGAGAATTGTGGGTAAACTGTACGTACCACAATCACTTCTATGGGAATCGGCACTGGGATTTTATGCTGAAATTTTGTGTTGATCTCTTTCACAGTCATAACAATGAAGACTGTTAGTAATCCAGCAATCAGGTCTGCAATGTTTGTTTGGTTGATGTTCCTACCTACATCAATAAGAGTCTAGATGTGGGGGAAAATATATTAAAATAATAAAATGATATAAAATTAATTATTGTTGTTATTATAATTGATTAATATTAATTATTATCAATATTTATTTAAAATATAATTATTTTTACATTATATAAACATTTTAATTGTGCCAAATATATATGTATATTGTAGAAATAATGAATATATGTAAATATACAAGTTCTTTAAGCTGATATAGGTGTGTTTATGAAATAAATAAGCTATAAAACATTTAAGAGACTCACATAAGCAAAGGAAAAGAATCCATTATGGTTGTGGGTAGGAACAGACAGGATGGTTTTAATCTGAGATATGAAGACATGAAAGGCAGCAGCTGTGGTGAAGCCGCCCACCAGGGGGTCTGAGAGATACCTGACTAGAAAGCCCACCTGCATCAGCCCCATAACCACCTGAGAACAAGCGAAACAAATTTGAGTTGCACACCACCTTGATATTAAATGGCAACACTGCTGTCTGATGCTTAAAAGTGTAGATTTTGTTTTATGATAAAAACCCTTCCGATATTCTTGAATATACATACAAATTAAATATTACAATAATGAAATGTGTAATCACAGGTTTTAATTTTGACTGTTGTGACTTTACCTGGAACAATCCAACCAACACTGTCATTGTACACGCCACCATGATTCTCTGGGCCTCTCTGGCCTCTACATCCACTTCCATTAACCTTTCATCTGTCACTGTCTCATTCACAGCTGTTATGTTCACTGAACGCTGGAAGTGCTCATCGGGCGCTAAGGTCAAAACTACAGAGCCCACCATCAGACAGGTGACAGGGAATGGACCTAAATGGGATATAGATTAAGTAAGAGAATTACTATTTATTCAGTATGCACACATTCTGTATACATAAAATATGCTTACTACATTTGTATACCTCAGTGCACACTGTACAGAATACTGTATCAAAACTTGAACTTACATTATGAATTAACCAAATGTATAATTAACCATATTTAAAATATAACTGCACGTAATTTTTACAGAATAAAACATGCAATTTATCCAGATCACATAATGTAGTAGTAAGAAAGTAGTAGCTACTGTGTTAAGCATTTACCATTACATACACTATTGCATACTGTTTTGCATTAAATAGTAAGTGGTATGCAGTAAGCAGTACAGTAGCATCACATATCTTTTATGAAAGATTTATTAATAAAGACATAGACCTACCCACAGAGATGTGTCTGGATGTTCCCAGCACAAAGTACGTGAGAATTGGAAAAAACGCAGAGTAGAGTCCATAGACTGGTGCTACAGAGGCCAGCAATGCATAAGCCACACCTGTACAACAATAGAAAGCAATTACAACTTTAAAGAGGCGTCATTGCTGTATTAATATTCGTTTTGTTCACAGAGTGCATCTTACCTTGTAAACAGCATACTAGTCCTGTGGTTACCCCAGAGACAACATCACTGGGTAACCATTGCTTGACTGGGTATTTAGGAAGCCAATCCAGAACTGGCAGAAGCGCCTTCATCTTCTGAACAGCCCATTTATCGGTGCATCTGTGGAAAATTCAAATAATATCACAATGCAGATAAAAACACTAGATGTAAGTTCCACATGTACTCACCTGCAGGTCCTGCTCAGCCGTTCTCGTAAACTCTGGATCTCTTGTTCTCGTCTCTCATGGACCTGGTCAAAATCCCGGTTTGAGTAGATACGTCGTGACACGAGGTAATCATTTTCATGAAAACACTCGTCCATCATATTGCCAAGATTGTTTATCTGTAAATACTTCTTGTGTGTTGTATCTTATCTGTAAGAGAAACAAAAGCAGATTGATTAGATTTCAGATTCATTTCGATTCGCTGTTTGCTGATGGTTATGCATAAATTAGTTACTCTTTTTTTTTCTACCTACCGTCACCTGTTCATTTTCTTTCTTTCTTTTTGTAGGATGGCTAATCCAGATAAGCAAACTCTTAGAGGATCTCGTCTCTCCTGTGTCAAAACAATCTGATCGAACGGACCAAAAGAGCCCTTCTCCCTTTCTCTGGCAATATTGCCGTGTTCAGTAGACCAGCTCTCCTAGGTCTGCACTAAGATCACTGAACCCATTGACATTAGAAACCCTTCCAGAATTTGGGGAGGGATCCAATCTCCCACTCTGAATGAGGAGGTTTGTGTCCGCCACTCTTTCCCTCACATACGAGAACCGTAAGTACGAATACAATGGAAAACCTTCTCATGAAACCACTTATTCTTCATTAGTTTCACTATAATATCAAACAGCATTGATGGTAAATGAAACCCCACATTTATTCAAGAGTATATGAATAAATTAATTTCCTATTCCTATTGGTCTAAGTTGATTATGAAGTCTTACCTGTTTTGAGTACGTCAAATTGAAATTTCACAGTCAAGAAAGGCCGCATTCATGCCAGCGTCCACTTAAGCATGCATATTGTCCATGTCTATGAAGTCGGACTCTCTTAATGGAACCAGCATCCCTTTCTTTTGTATTTATAAGCAGAGTTGGGATGTGGGAGGTGTATCAGGGTTAAGCACCAAGAGGAAGCAGAAAGGAATTACATCAGCGGCCCACAGCATGCATCCTGCCATGGGTGACTGTCCCTCCCAATCTTGTCAGAAAGCATGTGTGTCTGTTTTGGTAGTAAATGAGTGTGTATTTGTGTGATAGAAAGGGAGTGAGGTGGTCTGCGATGTGTCAAAGGCGGGCCAGGTTCTTTGTGTGCGCGTGGGGGGTGGGGGGTGGTATGTACATGTCGACCAGTGCAGGTGTGATTGAACACTCAAGAGAGAATGGTATGATCTACGCACTACTCGATCTGACCTTCTTAGTTTTCTTAGTCAGTACAGAATGTCTAGATATGTCCATATCTCTCCTCAGAACATGAGCCAGCTCTTTAATACATAGTGTCTAACAATCTGTCATTAAGCCAGAAATGAGCCAGGTTGATAATTTGTCTGAAAAGAGTTGCAGTTTTTTAGTTTCTTCTTAGTACATTTGTGATGTAATGGTGATTACCACACCCTGTAAAAATAGGGCACAATGTACTGTATTAATTTGATGTAATTTTCCGTATAAATTTTTTTACAAGTGTTTTACCCGTATTTTGAATTTTGAACTTCGTTGCGTTGTGTTTTAAAGTTAATGAAAATGTCTGTAAAATTTTTGGATAATGTCCGGTTATTTTACGGATGTATTTTTTACAGTGACCAAAAATTATTTTGACTATTCCCTTATTTATTTATTTTTATTTAAAAGGTTACAGTGAAAACGTTGAGGCACTTAAAATAGAAGTGAATAGGGATAATAATTTTATAAAAACACTTGTGTTAATTCTTCTAAACGTGTGTATTATTTGAGCTGTAAAGATACACTTATTATTCTTACAGTCGTTTTAGGCTTTTATGGTTTACAGCGTTGTGTTGTCATGGTGTCAAAGTTGTACACTTATTATATAATATAAAAAATAGATTTATTTATTCATTCACTGTAAAAAATATATATATATATATATATATATAATAATAAAACAAAAGTCCGTAAAAATAAGGCACAATTTACTGTACAAATAGGAAGGAATTTTCAGTTGTCGTTGTTTTTATATATATATATATATATTATTATTATTTTTTTTGAATGACGCATTGCATTATGTTGTGTCTTAGGGTTAACAAAAATTTCCGTAAAATTACTGTATAATGTCCTGGCAGAAAATTAGTACATTGTCCATTGTTGTTTTTACAGTGTATCTAATGTGTTTTGTTTATTTCCCCACACTAAATTAATTTGAATATGCATATTCTTTACATCTTGTAGCTATACTATATACCGCGGTATATTATATATAATATACCGCCAACATTATGCCACTAATGATGTCCAACTTGTATTGAACCCTTAATATTCCTTTAATATCTTCTGAGACTTGCCTCTATGGTGAAACCCATTGATCTGTGTCTGTTTCACTAAGAGTTTCTTTACAGAGTAGCAGGTCAGCTGCTTCAAGACCACAACAGCCTGCATGGGGTTTGTATATGGTGACTTAAGAATGAGAACTGAATGTGTTTGTGTATTTCAGTCATAAAATATGATATAATGTTTTATATTATTAATACCGTTTTGATATATTATAGTTTTATAATATTAAGTCTTCCCTTGTGAGTCTGAGCAGGAAAGAGAAAGTAAGAAGTGTGGTGGATATTGTCGTCATCTGTACACAATTTTGTTCCTCATATTAAGATTTTGTATTTATAGTCTTTATTGTCCATTAAACCCCTGGTTGTGTTCTGAAACACGTCTACATCGGAGCTCTGCGAGAAACCTTTAGACAAAGTCTGTTAAGGATGAATCAAGACAAGTGCATTTGGCATGATTAAATGTTGTATCTGATGTCACCTGATGTCTGTACTTGAGACTTGGAGGAAGTTTCTGAACTATAATTTGGTATTTTATTCTCATTTTACATGTTGATTATTTAGTTTCCTCGTATACTACCCAAGACTTGAGGAAGAAAAAAATGCACTTATAACTGATTCCTTCTAGTGGTCTTTTAGTGTACTTTTGTTCTCTATTTTTATCATGCTAGAAGGACATTAGTCAAGAAAAATACCTGAATATTTATAGAATGCGATGAATTAGCCGATATTGCAGAGTAAACTATTTAAGAACTCTCTGTATTAGCTTCTTAAAGTAGCGTTTTAAGGCTGAACAAACATGCAGTACTAAGTTTCACTCCCACCTAAGCTGCACGAGTGAACCTTGACCAGAGATAGAAGTGCGTCCACTCACTCCTTTTACACCCACACAACGCTTACATTGCATAAATTAACCCACTCACACATCCTATGCACTGCAAGCAGGGGTGTAAAAAGTATTAAGCAAAAAGCAAAAGTATTGTCAAGTGTATTTGTCAAATGTTTTTTCTTCAAGAACAATCAAAGGCACACTGTGTAGTTTTTCTAATGAGAGACGAGCACGATACACGGCTGGACAGCGGCAGAGCTTTTATTATGCCACAGTCGCCCCTTCTGCTTCTTCTGGTCATGTTTATGTGGGGTAATGCAGCACTGTTTTATCATTTTAGATTAGATTTTAGACATTAGTGTGTTGAAAATGATGTTATAACATTACTGTGTTCGTTCCGCAGCTGCTATGAGACACTTGTTGTCTTCAAACAGTTGTTCTTTTGTCTACTAATAAAACGTATATTAAAGTCTTTGGTGTTTCCATGGTTTCTACAAAATAAATCTGGAAATCGAGGGTAACGCGGGAGATGTCAATGATAGGCAAGGCATGGACAAGAGTCTGTGTCCTGGTTAAAATAGCTTTCTCTGGATTTAAAAATTCTTTGAAACATTTGGGATAATGTAAGTAAGTTACACAAAACAATTAAAGGTAAACACTACCATTTTTTTTGCCTTTCAAGATCGTTGAATCATTCACTCGAGATGGCCACGATTGAAACAATTCAAATTTGTGTGTCTACCAACTTACTGAGATTTCACAATGTCTAGCGTCATAAACTTTTTTGCTACAGATGACACCGCCAATATATTTTATCCAATAAGATTTTCCAGTTCGTTCTTCCACTAAACTAAAGGAATACTGAGTCATGCATGATTCTGTCACGTTGGCTATGGAACGATTCGTTCACTTAAAAGATTCGTTCAAACCAAAACACCACCTGATGAGTGTTTTTCGTTAAAGTGTTGCATCTTTCTGTTTAGTGTATAACACCTCAAACAAGTTAAGACTGTCTTAAGACTGTTCATTTGATGGAATCACTATATTGCGCTTATTGCAGTTGTAATTTGTTGCATTTTAGCCAACTTAAGAATTCAGAGGTTTTGTTGTGGTTCAGATTGCACTTGCATTACTCGCGGTAGACTGAGGTTTTTTAAGTTCATTAGCAACTGTCCTTCCCAGCTGGGGCATTTTACTCGGTACTCAGGTTGTTTCTTAAAATCTAACGAGCTTCCTACCTAGACAGCATTCTAGGCATCATAGACGATTTTCTAGTCCTCATAGCTGCGGTAGAGCTTTGCTTGGAACGAGTTTACAATGGGCAAATTGTAGCACGCCCCCGTGTTGACCACAATGCTTCCTAGGTAGGCAGCTCACAAGTTTTTTAATTACAGCCTATGTCTCAGTTCCGCAATGTAAAGCGGTATCTGTCTCAGAATGTGAGCAGGACGTGTCATTTACTGGCGTTATGGATCTACAAAGCGAGCTGCTGAAGTCCATCTGGTACGCGTTCACGTCTCTGGATGTAGAGCAGAGCGGAAAAGTGTCCAAGTCGCAGCTAAAGGTCAGACCACCTGTGTACCTTTAACTTCAATGTGTTCAAGTGTTGTTTGCTTTAACTCGGTACACTAAAATGGCTACACTGTAAATGTTTTCTACATTCGCGGTAGTTAATGTCATATTTTCTTATCAAGAACTACAGAAAAAAAGGAACAGCAGTCCAAATAAGTCATTTTCTCTCTCACACACACGCACCACGTTTTGTTTTGATGTTTTATGGGGACACTCCATCATAGACATAATGATTTTTATACTGTACAAACTATTCTATCCCCTTATACTTACCATACCCATCACAGAAAACGTTCTGCATTTTTATATGTTCAAAAAACATCACTTATTATGAAGCTGTTTTCTTCATGGGGACCAAAACATGTCCCACTCCCCACAAGGACAAGGATTTCGGATCTTGTTATCCTTTAGTTCATGTTTTTCTATCCCGGATGGGACTTCAACCTGAATGCTCAAAGGCTCATGGGGACCTAAATTGAGGTCCACATGAGGAAACAAGCTAGAATGAGTTTTTTTGAAAATGTAAAAATGCAGAAAGTTTTGTGTGACGGGTAGGTTTAGGGGTAGGATTGGTGCAAGGGGATAGAATATACAGTTTGTAAAGAATAAAAACCAGTATGTCTATGGAGAGTCCCCACAAAGATAGTGAACCAGGTGTGTGTGTGTTTGTGTGGTCCTGTTATGGGGACAAAATACCCCCGCACACATTCCATGTTTTTATACTGAGCTAGTTATAAAAAAAACCTGATCCACACCCTAACCCTAAACAGGAAAAAAAACAATACTATTTAAAATAAATAATACATTTAGTTTTATTGTTTTATTCATTAATTTGTTTGTTTTATTTTTTGTTTACAAATATGAATGTCCTCAAAAGGAGCTTTTGTCAGGTTTAGCTCACTTTTGGCTACAAATTTGCCCTCAAAATATGGCTAAGCATACAGAAAGTACACAAACACACCCTCATGCAGTAATGATCTCATATAGTCTTAAAGCTTTTTTCTTTGTGGCAGTTTTTTAATGGACGTTGATGAGGGAATTTAATGGCATCACTGGTCTTTGAGCTTAAAAATAAATACCAAAGGACGCAGTCAGCATGCAGACAGCTTTGACAGTCTTTCTCATGTTTAAACATGTCCTGGGTCAGCCCTTTGCTTAAAATCTCAGCATAAACAGGCATGGGTCCAGACATGTTAGAACTTACACTGAGAGCATTTTTGCCATTTCCTGCAAATTTCTTTTTTTGTTGTTGTGTGTAAAACTATTATTGTGCATTTTATACAAGTCAGAAAAGTCTGATTGTATGTCATCTCAGAACAAGGTCCCATGATCATGTCAATAATTTAGCTTTTAAATACAACTTCAGAGCTACTGACAGGTCAGGCCCTTTTCAAAGAACTAACTTCACTTTTTTTTGTGCCATTTTTGCAATTACTTTTTGCCAACTGACTTCTAGCAATGTTAGTGGATGTACTATATGAAGTCAGTTCCCCTTAAATGCACATAGATATGCTACAAATTATATTGAATATGTTCCTGGTCAACGGCTGATCAGAAAGTGTTAAAATACGTTTTGTCTTATTTTAAAAAGTATATGTTGTTGTATTCTCTATAATCGTATATTTTATTCTGACATATGTTGCTTTAAAATTGTGTTTATGCTGTCTTTCTTTAAAATAAATGCCATTCAGTGTGATATTTTATTGAATGCAACATTTTAAGTTGACATTTTTTCTTTTGGGGCCACTGTACAATAGCTTGGGCTCAGTATTTTCAAATTCACTAGAATAGTGTGTAGTCTTGTTAACAGTATCTGCTATTTTAGCTATTGGCTACCACAGTGCGCGTGTGTGTGTGTGTGTGTGTGTTTACTAAATGATGTTTGAATAAAAATGTATAAATGCACTCTTGATGTAGTCTGTAAGGGTTATGTTTAGGGTTAGAAAATATATTTAGCTTAGTATAAAACCATTACACATATGGAGAGTCTACATAATGATATAAAAACAAGTTTGTGTGTCTGTGTGTGTGTTTCTCCACCAGGTTCTGTCACACAATCTCTATACGGCGCTAAATATTCCTCATGATCCTGTGGCATTAGAGGAACACTTTAAGGACAATAACAATGGGCCAGTGTCCAACCAGGGCTACATGCCCTACCTCAACAAATACATCCTGGCAAAGGTCTGATAACTCTCCAGAATTATCAAACATTTTAATTCTGTCATTATTTCCTTCTTGAGAAAGACGTACACTTTGGCATACTTTGAAATAATATACTTTAAAATAATATACTTGAGTGCGAACTCAATGTATTGTTTCAGGACAAATATTTAATGTTATCTAGAATGTATTTTATTAAATTTACATTAAATACAATTAGTTGAACATAACAGTGCTTTTTGACCCACTTAGCTAGAGCTTTAGTACATTTTTAAATGTAAGTTCATAATTCTGTTGACATAATACGGTTGAGTGTACTGACAAGCATTTATAGTAAACTAAAAATAATTTATTGTCATTTATTAAAACTTGTAAATATTTGTATTTACGCATTTATAGTTGCAATTTAGTATATTTAAAATATATTTACTTAAAAGTATTATCTAATAACGCACTAGTTAAATTATAAACAAGTACTTTACATCTACTTTAACATTAAAATAAGTGTACTTTAAAGAAAGATTATGAATATGTAATGGCTTTATTATTTTGACATTATTAGTGTGCTTAAGCGTGTTAAGTAACATAGTCATACAGTACACTTAAGTGGCCTTTTTTTATTAACGTTATATCTGCACATACTGTTAAACCTTTTAAGATTTAAAGAAGACTACAAGCGCACCTTAAGTACAATTCTTTTGCACAAGGGTTTACTTGATCTCACGTTATTTCAAATCCTTATGACTTTCTGCCATGAAACACAAATGGAGAAAGTTTGAGGTTTGTTCTAGATACTCTTTTCCATGCAATTGCAATGAGTGGGGACCGGAGCTTTTAAGCATCAAAAAGAAGTCAAAAGTCCCTTTTAAGTACAGCGTATTCTTTAATATTTCTGCATTTGTGTTCCACAAATTTGAATTGATATGCTGCTACGCAAATAATGACAGAATTTTAAATGTAAGGTAAACTATTTCTTTAAGATTAGTTTTTGCAAATGATTGCAATTTAATTTAATTGATGTTGGCGAACAGTGTCAGGTAAAGTTTTCTTGGCTGCTTATAATGTGTTAATTTACAGGCCACAGAGGGGACGTTTAGTAAGGAAATCTTTGATGAGCTGTGCTGGACGTTGACATCAAAGAAGAACTTCAAGCCCACCATTCAGCACGGCCTGTGTTCACAGAAAGACTGCTTCAAACTCTTCTGTCTGTTCAACCTGCTCTCGGAAGACCGTTACCCATTAGTCATCATTCAACCGGAGGTGAGAATGAAAACAAGAAAGAGGGGCAGATAGAGAGATAAGATTAGACATAGTTGCAAATAACCTGGTACACAAATAGCAAGACTACCTTCAATTAGACTAACGTGTTCAGAGGCAGGATGTTTTTATATCTTGAAATGAAAAGACATTAGACTTTGTCCACACTAATAATCTCTCTATTCTTATGTTGGTGAATAGCAGCAGTTTATGATGCTTAAGTGAGAGTTAACACTTAAAATAAGACTTGAGAATCTCTCAGTTTTTTTATTCAGACAGTGTTTGAGTGGTCTGAAGCTATAGTATGGTGTTGCTTTTTCGGTAACACTTGATTTTACTGTGTCCTTGTTACATGTTACATGTACTTCGCATAGTAATAACAGTAAATGATGCATAATTACATGCAACTAGCCCTCAACCAAACTCTAATCCTACCCTAACTCTATAGTAAGTACAATGTAGTTTATTAATATTACTTAGTACTTAAATATATAATTACACTGTAACTATGACACCTTAAAATAAAGTGTAACCCTTTTTTCATGTGCATCTGTGTTAAGGAAGGAAGTGACACAAGGATTGGAACGTCATATAGTGGTGGTTTCCTGGTGATAACACTAGTCTAAAGTAGATTTTTATCAAAAAAATAATAATTTGAGGATATGTCGCAACTTTCATTTCTTGCAGTTTTTTTGTCATTCTTGTCACACATTTTGTTCTCTCATCTCATGACTTTTTTTTGAACCCCCCCGGAACCCCCCTGCCCCCCCCCGCCCCCCATACAGTAAAACTGCACAGTTTAGAGTGGCCTTTTATTGTGGCCAGCAATTTTGCAATAATCATGCTGTCTAATCAACATCTTATGCCACATCTGTGAGGTGGATAGATTATCTCGGCAAAGGAGAAGTGCTCACTAACACCAATTTAGACAGATTTGTGAGCAATATTTTAATATATATATATATATATATATATATATATATATATATATATATATATATATATATATATATATATATATATATATATATATATATATATATATATATATATATATATATATATATATATATATATATATATATATATATATATATATATATATATATATATATATATATATATATATATATATATATATATATATATATATATATATATATATATATAGCAGTGGGAGTGATGTATTAATCATTTAATAAAAACAATAATAATGCATGTCTTTAACAGCTCATCTGTAGCTGATGCTAACATGTGAACTCTGTCAATGCCTCTGTCAATTTAGTTGGAGTACCTGCTGAAGAAAATCTCCAGTGCAATGAGTCTGGATTGGGATGAGACGTTATTGGAGGAACTTTTGTCCCAGAACGTTGATCTTCAGGACGGCATGTCAGTGTGGGAGTTCTTGGAACATTTGAGTGCAGGCCAGCTTTTGCGTGTTGAGAGTAAGGAGGCCTTCAGTCTCGCTGTGGAAGATGTTTTCATGGAGATGTACCACAACATCATCAAGAAGGTGACCGATACTTTGCGTTCAGCTAACTAGGTTGATGCAGTATTATGTATTGGCATAATGGGAATCTTAGTAAATGGACACAACAATTAAAAAACATTTGCAGCATGATAATTTACTTCCTGCATTGTGTAAAAGATAGCACAAGCATTTTCAATGATTTTATCTCAAGTCTTTTAATCCTATTTTATCTATTTCCTATTCGATTTATCCATCAGGGTTACTTGTTAAAGAAAGGGCACGTTCGCAGGAACTGGCAGGAGCGCTGGTTTGTTTTGAAGCCCAGTGGCCTGACGTACTTTGTCTGCGAGGACCTGAAGGAGAAGAAAGGAGAGATCCCGCTGGAGGAGAGCTGTGTGGTGGAGGTAAATCGGCAAGTGTGTTCCACTGTAAAATAAATATCTTAAATCCATCAGGTATCATAACATTCTCATTTCTGTCATCACACTCAGAATCTCCCTGATAAAGAAGGGCGACGCTGCCTGTTCTGTGTGAAGACTCCCAACAGGACCTATGAGATGAGTGCTACAAACCTGAAGCACAGAGTAGACTGGGTACAAGGTGAGGAGCCATTGTGTGAGTGTGTGTGTGTATATCTTGAAGTTTCCTGGTTTCTTGAGGGATGATGTCCCAAATTGTTTTGTAGCCATGCAGACGGTGTTGAGATTGAGGGCAGAGGGTAAGACCTCTCTACATCAGGAGCTAAAATTGAGCAGACGCAAGCAGAGAGAAACCCTTCAAAGAAGCCATAGCAACCAGAGTGACAACAGTGAGCCCACTGCAGTCGAGGCGTCGCTTCACTCCGCTTCGGAGCAGCAGAGGGAAACCGAAAGATTGGAGCAACACATCGAGAGCATCATTCAAGTAACTTATTTAATAGGGATCTAATAGTGCAAAGGGACTGTGGCAATGTTCCAAAAAGCATGCTACAAGATTACTCTTACTATATCTGCAGTGTATAACGTGTACTGTGTGTAGGATGCAAATTTTGATATGCCTACATTTCCTAAAATAGATGCTATACAAAAATGTTCAACCAGGGGCCTTCAGCAAACTTCTAAGGGGGTGCGTACAAGTATTTACATTAATAAATTATTTGTAATATATTAAAATAAATCTAAATTAAAATCCTACAAATAAAGCACACATTTTTTTTGTTGAAGAACACATTTATGGAATACAGAACATAACTACAAAATTAATCGTGGTAATTGATTTAATATATACAATTATTCTACGGGGCTGTTGAATGCTTGATTCTGATTGGTTGATGAACGTTCTAAGGTGTGCAATTATTTTCAGGGAAGCACTCGGCTAAAGTAGTTCCAGGCAGGTCTTGATTGCATTAGTTCCATATCACTTCGCCAAATTATTTCTGTTATTTCAGACTACAAAAGTAAAATAACCAATCCCACAACGACTCTGACCAAGCAAATAACTATAGTAAACAATAGGATAAAAACAACAAAGTATTCCCAAGTTTTTTTGCCACAAAATTACGTTTTATCATGTACGGACCGCACATGCTCTTTCTCCCATATTCCCTCCCACTCGCACACACATACAGTACAGACACACACACTCGCACAGAAACGTGTTGTCAGCGGACTCAATGCACTGGTGAGACTGGCGGCAGAAGGTCTGGACTCTATCGCAGCCTTTATTGGTCAAGGACCGCCCAAGAGGACATTTGACTGACATGTAATGCTAAAAAAATAGACGCGCTTCTCGCAGCGCGATGGACGCGATTCTGCCTCATTCGCGCGTCCAGTTCGCGCGAATTGGACGCAAATTGAGCGTCTTGCGCGATACGCACGTTATGCACGAGTGCCGCTTTTTGTGCATTCACACGTTTGAAGCGAATTCACGTCAACCCGAGTTGAAAAATATGAACTTTGCCGTCAATTCGAGCCGCATTAACCAATCAGGAGCTTGCTTGCTGCTGTCACGTGGTAAAGTGACGAGAAACCCTGCATAATTTAAAAATACTACTATTGTGTTACAAAATGTAATTTTAAGACTTTTTCAGGTGAGAATGTAGTTGTTTAAAGCTCAAATCTCTGGTTTATTTATAAAGAGAGCGCCTATTTAAAAAAAATAATCTTGTTTTTTTGGAGTTGTGAGATCCAGGCGATCACCGGGCACTCACCGCTCATTAACCCGGCGAGAGCAGCCTTTCCTCGGCCAGTCTTTGGTGTCATGAATCTACAATTTGTTGTCTGCCAAATCGTTTTGACTGAGGGCAAAGAGAAGTTTCATAACTTTATTTTTTAAGGATATTTAAATATACATGCAGTGAAGATAATGTAGGAGTTGCCTGGACCACATTTGTGTGGCTATTAATGCTTAATATATATTTTTAATGAAAATGAAAAGAGGCAGAGTGGTGTTTTATGACATATTTCTCCTGGAGCACCTTGAACGCGCGTCTATTTCGCTTCAAACGCTCAATTTATACGTGCGTCCAATTCACTGTGGTCTGTCCTTAAATGAATTAAATTATAACTAAACATTTATTGAAGATATTGCTGTGTAAACTATATAGGGAGCCCTTACTTGCACATTAATATTAAAGGTTAACAACAGAGCCAAAACTTTTAGCCTAAATTCTGTTGCTATTTATTTTTAGGTATAATAATCAACACTCATAAGCTTCACATTAGGCAGTTTTTGCATTCATTTCTAAATCTAATTTATAAAATTGTTTTTTCTCCAGTTCGTTGTTGAAATATAGGCTAATCATTTGAGTGTCATTTTTATGACAGGTTTATTTAAACATACATTAAATAATCAAGACATCACTAAGTAGAATATAATGAATATATAGGCTAATATAGTGCATATATTTAGCGAAATAGTTGATTTCTCCAGTGAACTAACAGCTGTGGACACGGAATGACTGCCTGAGGTAAATGTGATGCTAAATGATATTGTTTACAAGCTGTTTTAATATTGACGTCTTTCCGCGGTTGAAACACTGATTGAGCGATTACACCACATATGATACTTTTCAGTGTTAATGTATCCTCAACATACCTTTAGATAGTAATTCAACTTTATTCTTTAGGATGAGATGATCGCGTTCACTCGCGTGTGCCGCGGCCGCTTGAACTGATGTGTCTACAGTGATCAGTCGTCACATTAAAGAGCGTCAAAACGGCATTTATTGTTTGAATTTCGTGATAAAATGGACAGAATACTTAATATGTTCGTGTGGGAACTCGGGTTGAAGTGTGTTCCACGCTTAAAACAAGCCGACTGTTAACTGTTTAAGATTGCATTCGTAACCGCGAAACGGTTCGGTACGAATACGTGTACCGTTACACCCCTACAACACACACATCTCGCGGACATCCTGTAGAATTCAACCAATCAGATGACGACTTCGAAACTCCTGAAGTGTTTCCAGAAAAGTATGCCATATGCATCAGATGTTCAGCCAACAGTCCGCGGGCGTGACTCATCTAAGGTGAGACGACTAGGGTGTGGCGTGTAGGTGACGAAGGGCTTCTAGTCAAAAAAGTTGGGAACTGCTGCAAAGTAGCACAAGGTGCGAGATGTTGTATACCACAATGCAATGAATTTGACTTGACCTTCTATATCCAGTGTTTGACGAATAATCTGAAAGTAATAACATGATTCTTGACTGATTATATGATTGGAACATTGAAAGTTGAGAGATTTGTACATAAAATTAGATTACATATACAAAATAACCATAATGATAACTGGACAGCAGCCGAATAGTTAAAAATGCCACATGATGATCATAAACAATAACTTTGTGTGTTCTGTTTTTTTAATAGTTGGTTGTATACGGTATTTACTCTGCAGTATTGAGTAAGTAGTAAGTTTGTGTTTCCAAACTTGTTACTTGTGTTAAGAATAGTTTGTTTGTTCACCAGAAACAGAGGGAGGTGGAGGCAAAGCACAAAGAGGAAGAGAAGCAAGAGCGAGAGAAACAGCAGGCAATGCAGATAGATCTGGTGAGACAGCTTGAAGAAGCTAAAGAGGTAAGACAGAGAAGAAAATGTGTGTTTTTTTTTTTTGCCATCCTGTTTAGTTAATGTGTTGTCACACTACATCCGCTTCTTAAAGCATATTTTAACACACTCATGCACTTGTATTACTGACAAATTGGCATGACCAATTTTCAGCATCAGTCTTCAGTGTCACATAATCCTTTAGAAATCATTCTAATATACTTGTTTGCTGCTCAAGAAACATTTCTTATTATTATCAATGTTGAAAACAGTTGTGCAGCTTAATATTTCAATGGAAATTTCAGGATTCAATACAATACAAATTTATTTATTTGATATAGCAATCTTTTGTAACATTATACATTTCTTTACTGTCACTTTTAATTGCTTTAATGAATCCTTGTTAAGTAAAAACATTGATTTCTTGTGAATATGAGTCTTTAAAGGAACACGCCACTATTTTTGAAAGCTCATTTTCCAACTCCCCTAGAGTTAAAGAGTTGAGTTTTACTGTTTTTTTTAACCCATTCAGCCGATCTCCGGGTCTGGCGGTAGCACTTTTTTAGCATAGCTTAGCATAGATCATTGAATCTGATTAGACCGTTAGCATCTCGCTCGAAAATGACCAAAGAGTTTCGATATTTTTCCTATTTAAAACTTGACTCTTCGTGTACTAAGTTGCGATTTTCTAGGCCGATATGGCTAGGAACTATACTCTAATTCCTGCGAAATAATCAAGGAACTTTGCTGCCGTACCATGGGTGTAGCAGCGCAATGATATTACGCAGCGCCTGAAAAAGTTCCTTGATTATTACGCAGGAATGAGAGTATAGTTCCTAGCCATATCGGCCTAGAAAATCCCAGCTTTTCATTTTTCCGTCGGTCTTAGTACACGATGTAACCATAGACCGTAAAAAAATATGGACGACGCGACTTCCTTGGCTTCTGCTGATGAGAGTTGAAGCCTCCGGAGGCCCGCACATGGCGCTGACATCTTGCACAAATTTGGGACAGAGTCTGCGCAGTAGTGATCTCGGGACCAGAATCTGCGCAGTAGAGAGCAGGAAGTAGAGGCGCGATGTCAAAAGCCCACCCACACTCTCGCAGATGCAGAAGCATTCATTATGTTGGTGTGAAATAAACAGTTATGGAAATATGGAAATGTAGAAATTAAAGCTAAAGATCCAATCTCCTCTCAAAAATCCCCAAAAAAGTCTGTTAGTGCCTCAGTGACAACTTCAATATCAGCTGTCAATCATGACGTCACACCCCCCCGTTTTGATAGCATCAAATAACTAACTAAAACTAAACTTATTTAAAAAAACGAACACTTGAAATAAAAGCATCGTGATTAAAAACTGCCTAAAATGACAGAAACCATTTTTAGGAAACAATTATTTGAAGTGTAATTTAATTGTTTAGTTTGTCTCGCGTCCAATGTTATACATGGAGGGGCGGGGTTTATGAGCTATACTGGGACCAACCACCGGGGGCTTCAGTTTCTGAGAGAGGTGCTGCAGGCTTGGATGTAGCTAATAAGAGTCAAGTTTTAAATAGGAAAAATATTGAAACCCTTTGGTCATTTTTGAGCAAGATGCTAACGGCCTAATCAGATTCAATGATCTATGCTAAGCTATGCTAAAAAGTGCTACCACCAGACCCATAGATCGGCTGAATGGATTCGAAAACGGTTTAATTCTAGGGGAGTTGGAAAATGATTTTCAAAAATAGTGGGTTCCTTTAAGATGCAACATTTGTAATGTAGAAACAATAGTGATAACATTGGTGGTGTTGGTGCTTATGTAGGCGAAGGAGAAGATGACAGCCACATTGACTGAGATGGAGAAGGAAGTACAACAGCAGAAGAAAAGGATCCATGAATTAGAACTCACACAACTTAAACTGGAGGAGGCGCTCAACGCTCAGATTCACGCCCGTTTAGAAGAAGACCGAATACGACAGGATCTGGAGAGGTACCGCAAATCTCATTATTTCATTTTTACACACCTCGCCAACACATATGGACACCGTTGTATTAGGACAAGAAATACACTCTTAAATTGTTTTCATTTATACCTGCAGCCAGCTTGCGGAGGAACAGGCGAAACTTGCAGAGCTTCTCCTCCGTCAAAGTCAGCAGGAAACTCCTGCTGTTAGGAGTCAGGATGACACTTCCACCAAGACACGTCCCATCAATCAGCAACCAGAGGAGAGCAGTCAACCCAAAACAGAGGTGAGAGGCAAGGCACAACTGGATGTGGTGCGAGGAAATCTTTTGTCTTTTGTAGCGTTTTATATCTTGTTCCATTAATAGTCAAGAGTTGCGTCCCAAATTACACACTATACACTATGTACTTATACGCCACGTACTCAACCTTGTAGTGTATAAAGTTAATAAGGTTTTATCGTCATTCAACATCCTAGTCTGATGCCCCTCCCCCCTGCTATGCAATTAAATATGCGACAGTCGAGTATGAAGTGTCCAACATTCCTTACTTCGCTTTTTTCTGTTAAGTGCATCATCCAGGCATTTAAAGCGCACTTTTTCATTTCGGAATTTTCAGTGTGAACTCACTACTCACACTATTTATGCTACAAAACAGCATAAAATAGTGCAAATTGGGACGCACCTAATGTTTATTGTGGCAAAAACATTCATGATTTACAATTCTTTTAAAATTAAAGGATTAGTTCACACAAAAATAAAACTTACGCTAGTACACTTGGTTGTCACATACTACACTACCATTCAAAAGTTTGGGGTCAATACGATTTTTTTTTTTTTTTTAAAGAACTGTAATTCTAATCAAGGCTGCATTTAAATAATCAAAAATACAGTGAAATAGTAGCCTGACAAGCCAGACCCACATCAAGATGTTGGGTCTGGGAACTCACCATTGGCAGGGCTCAATCCGAGGGGCGTGATAAACGGTTGTCTTTCAAATTCCCTCTGCACGCAATAGGATAGCGCTACAACCAACCAGAGCAACGAAGAAGGTGAAGCGGAGCTAGTTGATAGATTAAACTTTCGCCGTATCCAGTTGGGAAAACCTCCGAACACATCTTCCTTTCTTAAGAATGACTTCAGTGCCGTTCTTTGTTCCTTTCTCAAAGAAAAGCTTAACTCCAAGTCTTCCAGAGTCAAAGCCGATTCGAAAGACCACTGTTCGCCAGCTTCTTTGTTTATGAGTAGCACGCGGAACCGCCGCAACTCTGCCGTCATTACGTTAAAGGGGGGGTGAAACACTCATTTTCAGTCAATCTCATGTAACTATAATCTTGAGTAACTATAGAGTAGTATTGCATCTTTCATATCTCCGAAAAGTCTTTAGTTTTATTATATTTATAAAAGAAAGATATGCTGTACCGAGTCTTTCTGGAAAAAGCCGAGCGGCTGGGGGCGTATCGTTCGGGCAGAGCTAAAGATTGACAAGCGCGCACAGCTATTGCGTTGAGCTAGGTTGAGCTATGCATGTTTACATAGAAAAACAATGGAGTCAATAGCTAACAACACATAGACATTTGAAACAGTTTTACTCATAGCCTGCTACCAACACACGACTGGGACACGAACCTTAATCGCTGGGATTGCTCCATCTTTCAGCATTAGACGAGCTACAAATCCGGAGTTGAACTGTACCTTGTTTATAAACCATCGTCGCCGAAATTCAGGGAACAAACAAACACTTGCACAACTCCTGCTCCGGAAAAACAAACTCCATCCACTGTCCCATTAACGCTGGGTTGTTTGGGAAGCTGTGCAGGGTTGTCTTGATTCCGGGAAGTCCTGTGACTGCAGAGCAGCCGGCTTGCTCTCTCGCTCTAGTCGCGCGCAGTCCCTTCTGGGAGAAGAGCCCGTACGGCCCGTACAAGGACATTCCGCCCCATCTGACGTCACATATACCCGTACTCGAAAAAAACTTTCCGAAACTTATGAGAAACCGGAAGGAGTATTTTTGGCACAGAAATACTCCATCAAACGTCGTCCGTTTTTTTTATTTATTTATTTATTTTTTTTTATACTTTGTCCATGTTTAGGATGGGAATCCAAGTCTTTAAAGGGGTGGTAAAACACATTGTTTTGAAGGCTTGATTGTGTTTGTGGGGTGCACTGTAACATGTGTTAATGCTTCGTTTTTTAAAAAAAATCATTATTTTTCATATATTTGACATTTATTCTACACTGCTCTGTCCCTCCTTGTAAAACGGTCTGATGCTTTCCGGGTTGTATGAAGCCAGTCCCTCAAAAATACGCAATGGGCTCAGATTGGTTAGCTGGCCCAGTGTGTTGTGATTCGCTAACCGCAGTGTATGTTTGTCGGAAACGTCACGCCCCTTACCTTACCGGTAGACTTTGCTTTGGTCAGTATTAGAAACGATGGCGTCAATAAAACCACACCAATCTGAGCCCGAATCAGACCCAGAACATTTTAGTGAAGATGATCGAGCAGAACCTGTTCAGTCCTAATGAGTAAAGACTGCGGATCTATAGTGATCGCTACTGAATGGCACTGTTACTTTTGTATTTTTAGAACGATTATAGCCAAATATCTGTCGCAAGAACTATTAACCCAAAACACTAAACACTGGCTTTACTATAGTAGCCAAATCACACACAGAACCATGTTTAGCATGCCTGTAGATACATAATACATAAAAGCTCTAATCAAAGAATCATTTACACTAATGCCAAGTTCGCTGTTGAGATTTTAACGTTAGTGTTTGTAACGATAGGTGTTCGTCGGATAACGTTAAGTATGAATAAGCATTTAACAGACTGGTTTGCAGAACAGCGTTGTCATCTGTTTACTTCCTTGCTACAACCTATTACAGGAAAACACATCGATGAAAAATAAATCAGACTTACAGGTTGTGGCCCGTAAACAGCTTCTGTTTGTAAATCCAGCTTTCAGGTCAAGCCGTTGTGCATATCCTGCATTGAACTCGTGAACATTGTGAAAGTTTTCCTCCGTGAAATGTGCTGCGGGAGGGAGCCCCGCGCGCGTCGTGCATTCACACACTGGCAGTGTTTGTCTTATGCAGCTGACGTTGTGCAAATCCGGTGTTGAACTCGCGAACATTGTGAAAGTTTTCCTCCATGAAAAACTGCTGCGGGAGGGAGCCCCGCGCGCGTCGTGCATTCACACACTGGCAGTGTTTGTCTTATACAGCTGACGTTGTGCAAATCCGGTGTTGAACTCGCGAACATTGTGAAAGTTTCCCTCCGTGAGATGTGCTGCGGGAGCCCGCTGCCCCGCACGTGCCTGTTCCCTTCTGTCTCATACACACGTGCATATAACATGTTGTATGTTAAATGCTCTGCAACGCACCCCTGTCCCTATGAAGGCTGAACAAAGCAAGTACCCCAGACCTGCAATCCGGATGAATATAACAGCGTTTCCTCTGCATCGCGGCAACAACACTCCAGCCTAACTATACCACAACAGCGCCGCGATACAAAACTCACCCCCCCCAATTTAATATTCTCGGAGGAGGGGTTTATGCAAATATTGAGCCTGTTGATGTCACCAACCCTGGAGGAATGTGTGTAGTCGCCTACTGGCCGTTTGCTGTAGTTCTTAGAAACTGATTTCTTTAAAAGCAAATATCTCCCTTTGCTTTAAACTTTGAACGTTGTAACTTTGCAGATGTTGTTTATGCTAAAGCAGCAACATTACACGCTAGCTTAAGTTAGAATAGTGAAATCGTGGTTTACCACCCCTTTAACAGTGTAAAAAGCTCAGTATGCATGAAACAGCATTTCACCCCCCCCCCCCCTTTAAGCCCGCTCACCAACTCTATACACGATGTAATTGGCCTGACCAGAGTTTGGTTTTTCCAGCTCACAAGCCAACGGAGAGTTGCAAGACTACCCTGGCTGCAAATTCGTTTTTCTGCCGCTAGGATGCGTCTAGATTTCTAGGCTAGTGAAATAATAGTAATATTGTGAAATTTAACAACAATTTAAAATGGCTGATTGACTCCAGTCTTCACTGTCACATGATCCTTCAGAAATCATTCTAATATGCTGATTTGCTGCTCAAGAAACATTTGTTATTATTATCAATGTAGAACACTGCTTCATATTTTTGTGGAAACCGTAATGCATAATTTCAGGATTCTTTGATGAATAGAATATTCAGAAGAACAGCATTTATTTGAAACTAATAAAAAGTGACAGAAAAGAAGTTTCCTTGCTGAAAAAAAGTATTAATTTCTTTCAACAAAAAAAAGAAAATCGTACTCACCGCAAACTTTTGAATAGTAGTGCATGTCATAACAGATCACGTTACACAAATATATATATATATATATATATATATATATACAGAATTGTCAATAAGATTTTGACTTTTAGGTGAATTCTTCCTTTAAACGGGCTGTTTTGCTACTGTATCTTTGTGTGTGTGAATGCCTTTTTATGATTGCTAAAGTCCATGTGCCTGTGCAGTTCACAAGGTCAATTAGATCATGGCAGGTCTGAATGAGCTTAACATAAAAACAAATAGCTTTTTATGATTTATCGCAAGCATCGCTTGGCTAGACCGCCCATGTTTTAATTACAACTTGTTTAGTCGTTTATTAAAAAAATGGCTTTTATTGTATAAAAGGAAGTACCTATCCATGAATCGGCTTCCACTGCAGCACCACCCAGCATCCAGCAACCAGAGGAGAGCGGTCATCACAACACAGAGGTGAGAGAACCGAAAAGAGTGGCCTAACTAAAAAAGGGCCATTTGTGCTACATGAATAACACCTCAAATCATGTGATCAGACTTTCAGAAGCCATATACTACCTATTTCCATACAGAGAGAATTGATGAGTCAGTCTACTTCCACTCAGATGCTGAAACACTGGACGGTTCAGCTTAACCGCCTCATGAAGCCCATCGCACCTGGAGGTAAGATACAATCTCACTCAAATATTTTTATGACCCGAATAGTGTTGTTACATGAGAATGAAATAAGATATGGTCTGTTTGATCATATCTACACTCTCATAAATAGCTTTTACAATCATTGTTCTTTATCCCTCTGCTTATTTACAGACAAATCCGAGCATCTGCCAGTAAAGCCCACCTGTCCCAGACAGGGCCAGGCCCTCACAAGCACAGAGTTCATTACTAAGGTTCAAACAGGCGTCGGTCAAGAAAAAGGAAATGGTTACAGCCCATCACCACCACCACAAGAAGAGGAAGAATAGGGTTCCTAAATATGTGTTCCTACTGTATATCTTTAATATTGTACATGTATTGTGCAGCAGGCTTGCCCTGTGTGTTTGAGTTTGGCTGCAATAGCACCTCACAGATCATATATGTACATAGCGTATATCCGTTTTTTCATTATGTAATAAGTAATACGCACAAAATGAATAGTAAAAATAGATTTAGGCAGCAGTCAAACAAATGCTTTAAATCAGCATTTTTAACTGTCCCATTGATAAAGAAAGTATTTGAACCCACCACCCCACCCCCAAGATATTTCTGCTGCTTCTGCTGTAATTGCAAACCTGCTCGTTTTCAAACATTTGTATTTACAGAAATTATATTAATATAAATTCCAGAAGTTTAAACATCCAATAACTGAATGTTCTTTAGCATTTATACTCATTACCAATTCATTTACATGATATTTCTGGTTGTTTGTGTTGATTTTTTTTATATCCACTAATAGCAATTTCTCTGCAATTTCTGCGCATATATACTTTAGTGTGTGTGTGTGTGTGTGTGTGTGTGTGTGTGTGTGTGTGTGTGTGTGTGTGTGTGTGTGTGTGTGTGTGTGTGTGTGTGTGTGTGTGTGTGTGTGTGTGTGTGTGTGTGTGTGTGTGTGTGTGTGTGTGTGTGTGTGTGTGTGTGTGTGTGTGTGTGTGTGTGTGTGTGTGTGTGTGTGTGTGTGTGTGTGTGTGTGTGTGTGTGTGTGTGTGTGTGTGTGTGTGTGTGTGTGTGTGTGTGTGTGTGTGTGTGTGTGTGTGTGTGTGTGTGTGTGTGTGTGTGTGTGTGTGTGTGTGTGTGTGTGTGTGTGTGTGTGTGTGTGTGTGTGTGTGTGTGTGTGTGTGTGTGTGTGTGTGTGTGTGTGTGTGTGTGTGTGTGTGTGTGTGTGTGTGTGTGTGTGTGTGTGTGTGTGTACAAACTTTTATACTAGATGAGATTAATTGATTGGACTGCACGCATGTCAACTCATGTTTGTTATACATGTAAAGGGCTAAAATGTCACAATTCTTCTCAAAGTAAATGGGGGTGTGTGTACATATGTGTACACACATATTACGTTAACACAAACTTTTATACTAGATCAGATTAATTGATTTGACAGCACTAACGCCTACGGTGGTTCAGGCTGCAGGGTTGCCGAACGACCAAAGAAACATTATCAGCAAGATTGTAGAAAACTGTACATTTCTTGTCAATATCCACCCACTGCAACTTATACCAACGACGGAAATAAGCGCAGTTACAATAGCAAAATATGTGGGAGAGCGTTGCTATAGTGTGACTATATTGTATTGCAATAGGTAGCACTTCAAAGTTAATACCAAATCAAAACTAGTTAGCACAGTATTTGTAATAGAAAGAATTTAATGACAAAATCTGGTTATGGTTACACTTAAAATAGTTACAAAATAGATGTTTGAGATGATAAGAACGTATACCATTAATCGTACCCTGCATGTATGATACCTGAGGGATAGAAAGTGAGAGAGAGGGAGAGACAGGCTTTAGAAAAGAGAAGGGAGAAAGAGCCAGAGCAAAGAAGCCCCAGCGAAAGGAAGAGCCAGAGAGCAGGCCCCAAGAAGAGAGAGAGAGCCAGAGAATCAAGAGACAGAGCAACCGTTACAATCTTCTTGTATCCTTTTCTTGACCATGTGACTGAACCCCTAATGTGAGACATTTAAACTGACCAATCATACAATTACATCTTCCCCCACTGTACTAAAGGTGTGACGCATTTTGGCCTACAAGCCTTCAGCATCTCTTCGTCTTTAGGAATTCTAAATGGTAAGAAAGAGGGGGGTTGAAAACAGTAAAGCAAATGTCTTTGTTCAATTTCAAATATGAAATATCTTTGATTATTTTCAATCCTACGATATGTATTTCCAGGTTTTCCAAGACTGTGAAAATCCTATAAAAAATGAGGGAACAAATTAAATCGAGAAATATGTCAGCTTATATCAGTTTTTAGTTGTTATAGGTTATTTTATTGCTTGTTTTGTCTCGTTTTAAATCACCTCGAGGCCCCATTGGAAGTTTAAGAATCCATTGCTTTAAGTAATACACTGTAAAAAATGTCAGGCCTCTCCAATTTAAAATTTTCTAGTGACTGGTCACATCTACATTTTTCAACTAAAAAATTTAGATGTGACCAGTCTCTTGGACATTTTTAACTGGAGACCTGACATTTTTTACAGTGTAATACACATGATTCACAATCAATTTTGTGTTTTTGTAACGGTGTGTAATGATTTATGTGGTCAGTAGAGGGGGCGCTTGTTCTGGGCTGTAGTCTCACGTTAAACCAAACCAACCAATCTATTTATTTTTTCACTTTCCCGCCCCCAGCCCTATTATATAGATCAGTAGGCAGGATCCAAAAAGTCTGAGAAGCCAATCAACACTTTTTATTTTGAAAATGATGCTTTTAACATGGACAATTAGAAACCCCCCTTTTTTTTGCTTAAAAGTGAAAAGAATCATGCAATCTATTTATAGATCCGTGGAGGCCAGCAAGAAAATACAGTTGAGTTTGTGGCTTTGAGGCTTCTGTTGAGAATGAATAATGGTTCTCTCTGTTAGTTTTGGGTGGTCATCAACAGACTGACTGTAAATGATACTTTTGAAGAAAAGTTGCGGCCTTGATTTTTCCAGATACATATCTTTTCCCCTTTATGGTTTGGAGGATTTCTACCTGTGGGTGAAGAGATTTGAGGTTGTGGCGAGAGGAATTGTCAGGTCTTGAGATCAGGAAAGATAAAATGCAACCTTTGTTTCCCTGCTTTTGTAATAGTCGGATGTATCCATCTGCCATTTAACAATTTAATATGAGTATTATGTGGATATCAATATGCTTGCTTTTTTTTACCAAATTTAAACGGAAGTTCACTGAAAAGTAAGTAGCCTTAGTGGAATATAAATTTGCGATATATATATATATTGTGTTGTGATGTAAATCTGAGTGAAATTGGTTATCAGGATTTGGTTTTACACATTAAAGGGATAGTTAGCCCAAAAATGACAATTCTGTCATCATTTACTCACCCTCAAGTTGGCCCAAAACCATGAGTATGAGTTTCTTTGTTCTGCTGAACACAAAAAAAGATATTTAGAAGAATGTTTATAAGCAAGCAGATAGAGCAACCATTGACTACCATAGTATTTTTTCCCTACTATGGTAGTCAATGGTTGCTCTATCTGCTTGGTTATAACTCATACAGGTTTGGAACAACTTGAGGGTGAGTAAATGATGACAGAATTTTCATTTTTGGGTGAACTATCCCTTTAATTGTTGATTGGATGGAAGAAGGCAGATCTGAACGCAAGCTTGCAGTTGATTGTAAGAAAGGGGCAGGGTTTACACAGGCTAAATGATTAGTGAAATCTTACATACATCACCAGAGGCCAACTTTACTTTAAATCCCAGAAACTGGGGTGGACATTTTGTTGAGACAACAGATATTTGAGGTTGTTATCAGGTCCGTCCTTGGGGCGGTGCAACTGTTGCGACCTCTAACTTGCATTTGGCCCTGCTGGCCAATACTTGGGACGGCCCTGTTTGTTATACATTTAAAGGGCCAAAATGTCACAATTCTAAGCAAAGTAAATGGATTTGTTACAAATGGACTGGACAAAACTCCTGTTTGTCAAATATCAGCCACGTTTCTTTTGTTAGAGTACCAAAATACCAAAATGTAGAAGAAAAAACTGTTTCAAGTTCAATTTCTCTCTTGGTTTATTAGCCGATTAGAAGCGTACTTCCTGTAAAGGTTCATTATTGCTTTTGCATTAAACCCAACAGAGCTGTTTCAATCACGTTTTCTTGTGCTTTTATAACATGTTATGACATGTGATATGTCGTGTTTTACACAATAATATGAGCGATATTTCTTATCCGACACTCTCAATATTGAGACTCTCGTAGAAGGAGCCTCCTTTTGGAGTGAGACCATGACAGGATATATTATAATGTGTCTCCTGCAAGTCTGTCATTGTGAAAGCAATACTTCACTGCACCCAGCTGCTTCCCATGAGGAAGTGTTTTATGAGAACCATATTAGAGCAACACACATCCCCACTTCTATAATATTTCTGCAAGCGTTTAGCTGCCGTGCAAAGTGATCATTGATTTAGCACATATTTATCTGCTCAAGGACACCAGATACATTTGGAGTGGTGGAGGGGGAACATTTTCGGCTGGCCCTGTAAGCCATTAAGCACAGTCGGTGCTTTCAGTTGGCTTCTGTCTCTCATGATCAACGACTCTGCTTTAGGGTCTGGTAGCGGCAATATCCCATTTATGTATTAGCAGCGGGTCCACCCTTAACCCGAGGATATATGTCTGATACGAAACCACCTGTAATTATATTCTTCATGCAAGACCAACTTCCTTCAGTGCATTTCCCAGGCCAGAAAAAACACGAGATGAACCACAGAATGGAAAGCCAGTGACCCAAAATACTCTGGCACTTCTGGAGATTCAAAGGGAAACTCGGGCCTTTTGTTGTTTCAGCTGGAACACTTGTCCCCACATCTTGTTTATGAAAAAAAAACTGGAACGATTGATGTCGAAGTCCTTTGAACGTTTGATTCAGATGAATGGGTGTCAGATGGCCTGGCTTATAATGGTCCGGATGATCTCATTCTTGAACGGGGACATCAAGAAAGTTACATCATGTAATAATGTTTAGGCATCATCATAAACATTCAGTCTGTCCTCTCGAGATCAGATTCAATTAGCTTAACCTTCACAGAGTGTTTTTCAGAGGAGCACGAGCGATGGCATAAATTCAGAACTCAAAAAATGTGTCTTTGGATCCATTCTCTAATGCCGCATTTACTATTTGTGCTGTTTCTTAGCAATATTAATTTGAGGGTAATTTTTTACCTGTCCCACCTTAAGAGTTCTTGAACTGGAATAATGGAAATCAAAATTGCTATTCATTAAATAGTCTATTAAATTAATATTTAGTGAATTGTAGCATAAACAATATAGCGTCCTTATTACAGTTATTTGTATATAGTCATTTGACAGTCTGTGACATCATCAAAAGGTGCCCTGAAGACCATGTGGTGCTGCGGAAAAGTGAATTCATTGCTCTTAAATATTTGATAATTCCACCTTTTCAAGGTGTGGTATCCTAAATTACAAAACCGCATGTCATTCAGTGTTATTGTTAGATGTTGTGAATAATTGTGATTAACCTTATTGGTCAAGTTCACTGTTTGATGTTGATGGCCTGCAATATTAGCTGAAGTTTTGTCATTCAGGGTAATGTTTTTTCAGTCAGTGTTACACCAAAGTGTCATCCATTACACTGAATGACAGTATCACTGTATAAATAACAATTTTAGCATCTTATTTATATTGCAGATATATGAAAAATGTTTATTACTGACAAATATGTGTTACACTTCGTAAATATTAATATTTTAAAGCATTTTTGTATTGTTTAATTTGTGTTATTGATTCATTTTTGATGCCCACAAACTTGAAAGGCACTGTAAAATGCCAAAAAGCAATGCAGACCCAGTAGCTTGGGCAGTACTCTTAAAGTCCAATCACACCAAGATTACAATAAAGGTATTATAAGGGTAACTATATCAGCGTCCACACCAATGAACGATAACACTGTTCATTCTAAGCATGTAGTTTTGTCGTCTGATGCTTTAAATGCTGGAGCTCTTGGAATGGATTCTGATTGGCTATCAATGTTTTTATTGTTCATCAGTGACTGAAAGTGATTCCACAATATCGTTTCTCTGTGCCATTATCGTTATAGTTGTGGTGTGGACTCTACTGTTTTATATTTAGAATGATTTGTTTATAACTGTCTTAGAATTCTTTTTTTTAAAGTATATCTTTATCATTATTGATATCATGAGAAGAGGCCTTAAGCAAGGAAAAGAGAAATGTATTAAGGATTGCGATTATCAGAATAATAGCGTACCAGAGTTTATCCTCACTATGGTATGTCACAAGTTCAAAAGAGACCATTGAGGGGATTTTCCACCCAAAATACCCATCCTGATAACGTCATTTATGTTGGCAAATATAAAAAATAAATAATAACAAATATAGCTGCAAGGAGTCATTTTTGGGGCCGAGCAAGTCGGAAACAAAGTGACAAGCTAAACAGGCATGGCAGAGAGCATCAGAAAATTGTTCAACATCTGCTTCTGCTGTCATTTACTCAGGAATATTATTATAACTAATTTGATGATACAGAGTAATACTAAAAACATTGCAATTTATGGGAACAATTGCAATAGTATCTCCCTTTTTGGCAAGATGTCATTCAGAGTAACAAACCATGGTCATTCAGCGTAACTGATCTATTTATGTAAAAATTAAACAACAAACCTATTTTGACCTGTAATTATTAAAATATATGAAATAATATGTGATCATACTAATTGTTATTATATTTTAAATAATTTTCACTTCCTTACAAAAACTTCTTGCTGACAAATGGGTAAAACCTAGGGGTTTGAAGGATAGTGGCAAAGTATAAAGATTTAAAAAGTACAATTAATTAGTATTTGAGGGCTGCACTGTGATCCTGAAATAGTCGAATATGTCATCAAATGATTCCTGTTTTAAATATGCCTAAGATTTGTTACACTGAATGACATGTCTTCTGTAAATCATGGTAAAACTGATAGTCATTATTTTTTGCTCAGAAAAATATCAAATTAATTTAAAGCTGTATCACACATTTTTGAAACCCCTGTTTCGTCTTTGATCCATTTACTGTTGTCATATCAGCAAATTATTATGCAATTTATATATTATGCAAATAACCTTAAATAAAACCCTATTTCTAATACATCTATCTATCTATCTATCTATCTATCTATCTATCTATCTGTCTATCTATCTATCTGTCTGTCTGTCTGTCTGTCTGTCTGTCTGTCTGTCTGTCTGTCTGTCTGCCACAACAGCTTATTTAGCTTGACATTCAGAATTTTCTGAAAGTAAGTACTTTCACAGAGATTAAGAGGGTTTCTCAAATACTGTTCAAATGATCTTATGTTTCTTCCAAATAGAGTTTATATGCTTTAAAGAATATGACCAGAAATTCCAAGCATGAGCAGTAGTGGAACATTCACGTAGCAAATTCAATTTTGCTGGCTTTTATTTTGAAACCTCGTGCAGCCGGTAGGCGGAAGTAAAGCTCTATGTTTACTTGCGCGCGTGTGTTGGTGATGGCAGCCTCCAGTGACAGCATGCAGAACATAAACAGCGCGCTCTGTGAAATAGCCACAGAAAAACTTACAAACACACATCTTACAACTTTGGAAACTGTGACGAAAGCTTTACGGGATGAGCAGCTCAGGTACCACAAAATGAACAGAAATGTGTGGGTTTATGTGACAGGAGATCGTTATGATGAAATACATAACGTTAATGGTATAACACCCTCTTAGTCTCTGTATCATCACCACAGCCATTACACATAAGCCAGTTTTCTGCGACATTAATGCATATTGTTTACGAGGGAAATGACAGGATGCATGAACTGAACTGAAAAATATTCATCGAATTAAAAATTGACTGACACAGTGTGCTGTTTTGTTTCAGAAACAGTGTTGACAGGGAGGCTCTTGGAAACCTCTTTGCAGTGCTGTCAAGACTTTCTGTGGATGTTCAGCATTTGACTGAGCAGATAGATTCACAGGAAGGATCTCTGTGCCATAAACTCACCGCAGAGTGTTTCAGAGCGCACAGAAATGCCTGCGTGCAGTGCACTCAAAACCAGTGCTGTCTGAGGTAATGTACAGTGGAGTCCAAAAAGTCTGATCCTGCTAATAAAGAAGGCTTTAATAAAGAAGTATTAAAAATTTAATACAACATATTTCATTTCAAATTATATCACTGGCATAACATTTTGAGTAAAAAGTTGAATATTTAACCAAAATGTGATTTCTAAATAATAATAACAATAATTAATTTTATCTTGACACTCAATTATATTATATAATGAATTATTCAATTATATTATTTATTTATTATATCAAATATATTATTTATTCTATCAATTATATTATATTATCCTCAATGTCTCTTGTGTCAAGTTTCTTTGACTGTTAAACATATTAAATATTAAACATATTAAAATGTTGTGGATTGTGATATTGACCTTGTGTTTGCCATGCAAATAACCCTGATGCTATCATGGTTTTAAAAACTTAATAAACAAACAAACTTATATTATATTATATTATCAAATTATATCACTGGCATAACAATTTGAGTAAAAACTAGTGCTGGGCAATCAATTAATCGTTTACATAAAATGTGTGTGTGTGCTGTGTATAATTATTATGTAGACAGTATATAAATACACACACATGCATGTATATATTTAAGAAAAATATATGTATGTATATATATATATATATATATATATATATATATATATATATATTATATATATATATATATATATATATATATATATATATATACATACATACATACATACATATAAGATAAATTATATAAATCTAAATACAGTATGTATACATGCAAATAATTTTTTAAATATATACACTCCATGTGTTCATTATATATACATAATAATTATACACAGTACACACACACATATTATGTAAACGCAAACTTTTATTTTGGATGTGATTAATCACGATTAATCGATTGCCCAGCACTAATAAAACATTGAATATTTAACCAAAATGTCTAAATAATAATAATACATCTTTTGATTTATAGATGCCTTTCATAACATTCAATTTTATTATATGATATAATATTATTTATTTATATCAAATATATTATTAATTATATCAAATATGTTATTTTATATAATATTATCATCCTTAATGTCTCTCGTGTCAAGTTCCTTAGAATGTTAAACATTTTAAATAGTAAACATATTAAAATGTTATGGATTGGGATATTGACCTCGTGTTTGCCATGTGAAAAACCCTGATGCTCTCATGGCGTTAAAAACGTAATAAACAAACAAACTTATATTATATCATTATATTATTAGAATTTTTTATTTTATTTCTTAGTATATTTAATGTCCCAAAATGAATGACAACTGCACTTGAGCTGCATGAACTCCTCAGGTTTGTGTAAACCTGGTGTTTTCCAGCATGATTTAAGATCTAATTTGAATATATGATCGTCTTTAAATCCTAGGTTTTCTCAAATTTTCAATGTGTTCTCAGACTTATGGACACTGTTAAGATCATAATCATTATTAGTATATGATTATGACTGTGGCCTGTAGGTTTTATAATAAAAATAAAACAATTTTTTATCTTCACAGAGATCTAGGCTCTATCAAGCTATCTTTTGAGATTTTGGCCAAATTCCTCAAGATTTCGTCAGGTGGTTCGAATGACATTTATGATGGTGGGTTTCAAGTGTTTCAGCTCCGTCTAAAGGATCTTCTCTGTGAGATGGAGGGTAACAGGCAGATTAAATCAATGTACGCTCTCTCTTTTGGCAGCACTTCGATGTGGTATTCAGTTTCTTGGTAACATTGCCGTTGGAAACCAGCTCTGCAAAGATGACATCTGGGAGCTTGGTTTCCCGCACATCTTTTGGTGAGTTAATTTATGGTCGGACGGCCGCTGGTGCATTTCTTATGATGTCAGTCAAAAATGTGTTCACTGTTCATTTAGTGATATGCCACTGATCCACATATGCCACTTTTTTTTTTATAATGGCTTCTTATCTCCTTCAAGGGACCTTTTGGAGCTGCCAGATGAGAAAGCCGTTTCATACACGTGTATGGTGATCCACACTTGTCTGGATGAACACAAGACAGAGCAGCTAGTTAAACACACACAGCAGCTTAAATTGTCCCTGAAGATCGTAGACTTGTGCAGGACCTTGCCTGATGTGGACTGGACGTAAGCTTTGTGTTTTTTTTTTTTTTTTTTTTTTTTTTTTTTATTGAAACAAACTTGGAATTTGTCATGGAGACCTATTTTATATCCTGTTTGGTCATATATTACTCTTCTTACAGGGTCTTTATTGCCACACAACATTTCCTCAAGTCGTCAGAGCTTATTAGGAAGATGTACACTGAAATGACCAATGAAGCAAGGTAAAAACTCTTGTTCAAATAAATTATTGCCTGAAAATGAGATGCTTATATCTAGTTCAATTAATTGCTCAGATCCGCTGCGAACAGACCATGGTCCCCACGTGCGCAAAAGAACGAAAAGACAATATAAAAACAAAGAGCTAATTTTTTTAAACATTTATGATGTTTTGCTTGCATGTAGAGCTGTCACTGCAATACTTACGAGTTCTGACACATCACTGTCCTTCCACTGACTACCTTTCGCAACTTTCTTGATAACATTGGGTATGTAAAACCTTCAAAGTGACTCCCATGAGCGCAGAATTGTGACGAATGTTGCTCTACAGTGACGTAAGAGACTCATGAATTCCTATATGACTGTTCAGACTGAGGTCGCATTGCAAAAACATCTGACCTGTATCGGGTATTTATTGTATTGAGTACCATATATGGAAGTAGCACATTTTTTTATTTATTTAAACTCTTTGTTGGAAATTCTAGTGAGCTGCATAACTACACAGCATTTTATGCAACATAGACTGTTCTAATAGTCAGCCATTAAAATAACACATTTTTAAATACCTAAAATTGGTAACATGGTAACATCACATCCTTAATGGATAAGGCAGTCCTAGAATGCATTGTGAGGAATGCGAGAATAAAATATCAAAAGAAAAAAGTCACATTAAAATACACTCTTTTACCACACTTTTGTACTTTCGGTGTACAATTATCTATAAAAAAATATTCAAATTAATTCCAATTCCGAGGCCAAGGAGGTTCCATTTTGGTTAGGATGCTGTCTTAAAAGGTAATTCCCTATACAGACAGCAAGACAGCTCACTAGGGTTTGGAACAGAGCCAGTGCATCATGCTTAAAGCACAGTAAAATGGGCCATACGAATGAATGTATCTTTTTAAATAACATTACATGTGGTAATATTGTGTGTATGTAATTGTATGCTAACAGGCTCACACTATTGGAGCTGATATTAGCACAGCTTGGTGTTGTTGAGGAGGAGAAGGACTGTTCAATGCCTCTGAGTGTAGCTCAGTTCCTGGCGTCCTGCTTCACTGAACACTGCAGAGCTGTTCTCACTCTGAGTTCTGAATCATCGGATGACCAGGTCGGTTTTTCTGCGATGCCCATACTGCAACTCTTCATGTTAGTATGTAATACTGGGATCATGTCAGATCATGGTCAATATTCTGAATGTTTTAATCTGTATAGATAGCTAATTGGATAGTTAATTGTGGGACTCTCTTTTTTATTTCATATTGGGTATTAATTTTATTGTTTTTAGCATGTTTACATTTGTAGTAGTGTTGGGGATAACAGTTTAAGACAGACCCGACCCTTCAGTAGCATAGTATAGATTTTGAATATCTGCCATTTATTGAATAAAGGCAAAGACTATAGATATAGAAAGACTGTTCACCCATTGCAGTTTCTCTCATTCATAACTAATAGGATCCTATTACTTATGAATGAGAGAAACTGCAACGTGCAATATGGCAGAATACATCCCGCCTTCTAAGTAAAAGAGCCAATGGCTGATTGGCAAAGTCATTGCATCACTGAGACTTGTGCTTATGACTGCACATGTACATGTTTTTAGGTCTAACCTAAAAAATAAGCTTTTTTAATGCTATTTGGGCGTAAGAAACAACATGAATTGAAATATGTTATTTAATTGTGAGTTCGACAAGACGTTTTTGAGATTTCCGGATGTATTAAAGTAAGAAATATATAAGATGGAAATACTTACCTTTTCTTTAACATTAAAAAAGCAAAAATGGTCTCTGTTGTGGAAAATATTGAAGGAATTTGTGGAAAATTGAGTAATTATAAAATAGATGTAATCATAGATTTTTGCCACTAGACTATTCTGCCACTAGACTATACTGTACCCAACTTTTTTTTTTTTTTTTGTGCACATGTATGCACATTTATACATATACATATGTTATTTTATTTGTTCTCACCCTTTTTTTTAATTTATATTGTGTTGTGAATAAAATTCAGGTTCTGTATATATTATGAATTTGAGACATTTTTTGATGTCAGCTGGACTGAATGTATTAAATTTTTCTTTTAATTCTGTAATTTATTTTTGACTCCTACACAGAAAAAAAGTGACAGTAAAGACATTTATAATGCTGTTCTTTTTAACTTTCTGTTCTTCTAATAATCCTGAAAAAGAAAGTGTATCATGGTTTCCACAAAAATATTAAACAGAAATAAATTCACAATAAATTATACATTTAAAATGTATTAAAATGGGAAAACAGTTGTTTTATATTGTAATAATATTTTTTAAAAATATTATTGTTTTTAATTGTATTTTTGATCAGTACAGCATTGGTGAACTTTTTTTTAAACCGACCCCAATATGTAGTGTACATTTTATAGAAGATATACTAAGCCGAGTATTTGTTTTGCATTTGCAGGCGGCTATGGTCGTCATCAGGCTTTTAGAGATCCTCTGCGAGATGACCTCTGACTGCAAAGAGTTTATGGCCCTGCAGGATCACTCTGGCCTTCTGTGCGCAACAGTTGGTAAATGTGGAGTACTGGCGTAATGCTTTTGCTTTTGTTGGAGATAAAATTCCTAATGCATTCTTAATGTGAATACACAAGTCTTTGCCATAAAATAAAGATGCAAAATATTTGTTTTGGTACAACTGAATACTCAGCCTAAAAAGTCTCTTGTCTTGAAAACATGTGGCTTAGCTCACACTCCCTCATACAGTTCGTTTTGCAGATGATAAACACCCCTATATGCTTTTCCCACCTTTCCCATTTAAAACACTAAGCAGCCCTTTCAGTGGGGCGCTGCATGAAACCGACACCTCTGACAGGTCACAGCTCACTTCAGACAGACACAATCTACATTCTTCACAGTCTCTCCTGTCATCCGTCCAGCTCTGATGTCACACCTTAAACATGGGAGTTATGCCAGCATGCATTTCTCTCTCTCTCTCCCTCTCTCTCTCTCCCTCTCTCTCTCTCCCTCTCTCTCTCTCCCTCTCCCTCTCCCTCTCCCTCTCTCTCTCTCTCTCTCTCTCTCTCTCTCTCTCTCTCTCTCTCTCTCTCTCTCTCTCTCTCTCTCTCTCTCTCTCTCTCTCTCTCTCTCTCTCTCTCATCTTGTATGTAATGTGTAAATTCTCCTTATATGTTCTCTGTCATTCCCAGGTCTCTTGAAGGATGTCAATTTACTGGGCAAAACCAGTAAAAATGTGTTCACTGCAGCACAGGATTTCTCCTTGACGAGGCCAGGGGGCGCCGACACCCACCCTGCCTTCAGTTTCAAAGCTCATCTCATTCGACTTATTGGAAACCTGTGTCACGGCCACATTGTCAACCAGGACAAGGTACTGCACACAATAACTCCTGGAAGTTATTGTATATATGTGTGTTTATGGTGTATAAATAGGAGGTTTTGCAGACACACACACACACACACACACACACACACACACACTCATACACACACATATATATATATATAATCTGGATTACGTAATCAGCTTTCCAAAAATTAAGTACTTGTAATTGGATTATATTACGTTTTAAAATACTTGTAATCAGACTACAGTTACTTTTTTATTTATTACATGATTACATGTTATTCTCACAATGGCAGTCAAATATTCATAATTCTTTGAATCTCCATACTACTTCTTATCTTGGCTTGTATACGTTCAGACGGTCTTCCAGGTTTGTGGAATTGCACACACAGACCAGCCACTAGTCATGTGACTATCACTGAAAACTAAAGCCGCCACATAGCAATTGATCACTGGATTTACAGAAATCCTTTCATTTTTAACAAGTGTTTTCTTAACATTGCATATCTAATCAACTCCTGATTAACACATTAATTCTTATTTTCAGTGTTATTTAACATGCATTCATGTATTTGGAAGGCTTTCGTCTTTCAAACACATAAAAATGTGCAAATTCACATAATTTCATATTTACATGCAACTTTTTTTGTCAGCTGAGCTTTGACCTAATATTTACTTGAAGTACCCCCTGAGATTTTAATTTGTAAGTATATAAAATAATAAAGTTAAGTACACAGTTCTCTGATGTTGGTAATGGTCATATGACATGCAAATCAAATAAAATGTTTTTTTTAGAAGTGTTTTATTATTTTTATTTTAAAATTATTTATTTTCATTTGTATGATTTATTACTTAATAGCTTTTCATTAAACTCATGAAGCCCTGCAGTTCCATCACGAACCCCAGTCTGGGAAACCCTGACGTAATGTAATATTTAATGCACTTCATGTTGATAACAAAGAATGGAATATATTTTCTTTCTCTTTGTATTTTTATATCAATATAGTACAAGATTATTCTACTAAAATCAATGGGATAAACAAGTTAGGTAAAAAGTAATCTAAAAGTAATCCAAAAGTAATCAGATTATATTACCTTAATAATGGATTGTTACTAACTACAATTTTTGCCATGTAATTTGTTATATATTTATATAGGGGGGGCTCGAGGTTCGTAATTTTTGCCTGACTTCACCGTGCTTGCAATTCATCAATAAAACCGAATGATTGATAGGTAATAAAAACTGAAATAGTCAATGTGATTGCCAAGGGAAGGAAGTATTTAGCAAAAATCTTGGAAATCATCTTTTAAACTTCCCCTCCTGCAATTTCTATGACTCGTTGGAATGTGAAGGAATGTGTTGGCAATGAGTGATGAAACTAACACCATAGAGCTTCCAGCCAAGTCCAGTAATGCACTGATCAACGGACGGCACAACCCAGTCGTGGTAAACACATTAACAATACTGTGGTTTAGAGCCTTGCGCGCTGTCCATCAACCCAGGCCTGGGCTTTTTGTTTGTGGAAGCTCCCTCCTTGAAAACTAATCAGGGGATTAACGCTGGTAGATAAAGGCTTGAGAACCAATCTGAATTTCATGCTTGTATCATCTCATTTCTTCCCCAAATCTTTTTACACTTTGTTCCCTTTCTCCTTTTTTTTCTTTTTAATGAATTCCCTGTAAGCAGCCTCCTGCCATGGAGGGATTTTCATCCATTCAGGTCTGTCCCCTTCAATCAGCAAAGAGGAGAACCTAGTACCAGCCTTCCTAAATAATAGGGTCAAAGCACACAACTGAGAGTTCAAAGGTCAAAAAACAATAGCTAGTCTCCCCCAGTCTGCACCCTCACTTTTTGACCAAAACTCTGTTCAAAAACCTTGTGAGCACCTTCACTGCCCACTGCTTTCCCATTCCTTCCATTTCCATGTAAATGTGTTAGACGGACATGTTTGATAATTGCGCTCGTGTCTCGCACACGACATGATGTTCTAAAAACGTGATGCTTTGCCCAAGTTAAAAAAGTTAAACTTTTAATAATCATGTGCATAGACTATATTACACTCTGCGCACTAAGTTAATCATAAAAAATAATACATTTTAATTAAATTAATTGCTGTATTTAATTTTACACACACACACACTGTAGATTCACCGATCAGGCATAACATTATGTCCTAATATTGTGTTGGTCCCCCTTTTGCTGCCCTGACCCTTCGAGGCATGGCCTCCACTAGACCCCTGAAGGTGTGCTGTGGTATCTGGCACCAAGATGTTAGCAGCAGATCCTTTAAGTCCTGTAAGTTGCTAGGTGGGGGCTCCATGGATCGGATTTGTTTGTTCAGCACATCCCACAGACGCTTGATTGGATTGAGATCTGGGGAATTGTGCTCCTCAAACCATTCCTAAATCGTTTTTGCTTTGTGGCAGGGCGCATTATCCTGCTGAAAGAGACCACAGCCACCAGGGAATACTGTGTCCATGAAAGGGTGTACATGGTCTGTAACAATGCTTAGGTAGGTGGTACGTGTCAAAGCAACATCCACATGGATGGCAGGACCCAAGGTTTCCCAGCAGAACATTGCCCAAAGCATCACACTGCCTCCATCGTCTTGCCTTATTCCCATAGTGCATCCTGGTGCCATGTGTTCACCTGGATTGCTAAGCTTGGTGGACTTGTGGCCATCCACGTGATGTAAAAGAAAACATGATTCATCAGTCCAGGCCACCTTCTTCCATTGCTCCGTGGTCCAGTTCTGATGCTCACGTACCCACTATTGGCGCTTTCAGCATGGGCACCCTGACCGGTTTGCGACTATGCAGCCCCGTACGCAACAAACTGCGATGCACTGTGTATTTTGACACCTTTCTATCAGAACCTGCATTAACTTCTTGAGCAATTTGAGCTACAGTAGCTCGTCTGTTTGATCGAACCACACGGGCCAGCCTTCGCTCCCCACGTGCATCAATGAGCCTTGGCCACCCATGACCCTGTCGCCGGTTCACCACTGTTCCTTCTTTGGACCACTTTTGATAAATACTGACCACTGCAGACTGGGAACACCCCACAAGAGCTGCAGTTTTCAAGATGCTCTGACCCAGTCGTCTAGCCATCACAATTTGGCCCTTGTCAAACTCACTCAAATCCTAACGCTTCCCCATTTCTCGTTCACGTTAGAGGCCTAGACGGAAGACAAGCACTTGTTGAATAAAGTCGTTATTTTGTTTAGTTTTTTTGCGCACAAAAACTATTTTCGTTGCTTCATAAAATTATTGTAGAACCACTGTAGTGAGATGGATTCTTTAGTACCTTTTATGGGTCTTGTCAATGCAAAATACATTGCTGCCAATGGAGGCCTTTCTGAGCCAGTGTTAATTTGTGTTCCGAAGATGAACAAAGGTCTTACGGGTGTCGAATGACATGAGGGTAAGTAATTAATGATAGAATTTAAATTTTTCGGTGAACTAACCCTTTAAGTGAACTTAAAACAATCCCCACATAAACCCATAATAAATGTCATATTTACCTGTCCCCTTCCTGCTACAAAAGTTCTTTAGTCAAGAGCAGTGGCTGCCATCACTTTAATATCTGACACTGCCGAACATGATGCAGATCTCACAAACGTCTTGTTTTCTCACAACTCTTTAAGTTAATTTAAGATTGCTTTTACGAGGACACTCGACAAATGGACATTTTGGCATAATTTTGTGTGTTATCGTTGCACGAAAGAGAACTCGATTCTGGTGCGCGTCTTTCTGTGCATCGTGTGTGTGTCACATAGACAGGACATTCACAGACAGTGCATTGTCTTTCGTCTAATCATGCTTGAATGGTTTAAAAGCATTTGCATGAATAAGAGCGTGATCATATAATGTAACGCTAGCCAAAGGATAACAAAAAAAACGGATGCTGCGTTAATTGCATTAAATATTTTTAACGTGTTAAACTGGAAAACATTACTCGCATGCGTTAACGTGTCAACATTGACAGCACAAATATGTGTGTATATATGTATATATATTGGATTTGTCTTAGTGTTTGCTAAAAGGTATTTTAGGTAGCACTACAGTTTAGCTTTGTACCAGCTTTTGCGTCAGAAGCCCCAATGCCTTAAAATGCTGCCTCTGCAATAGTACTACATGTGAGGATAGCCAAACAAAACTAATTCTGTGGCCGAAGCATACGGTTACATAAGTTTCCCTTCGTTTTATAGCTAGTACTACTTTCTCAATCAAACGCCATGATAGTCATTAGCAGCAGAAAATTGTCAGGGCTCAATGGCTTGTGTCTCCTCTTTCTTATTCAGGTTTTTTTTTTTTATGAACCAAGGTGGTTAAAGGGCAACCGCTGTTGCTCTTGTGTTACGATACGGACTCAGGGTAATGTACGGTATAGTTATAAACTGCATGTGACGAAAGCCAGCGCAAACCCGTATGACTGCGCCAAACCAGAGCTTAACCACATGGACTTTCCTCCATGGAAAGTAATTGTTTTCTGACCAGTCTGGCTCACGATGTCTCTGTTAAAGACCATTTTCCTTTTTTATTTTTTTCCCATTTGTCTCCTATAGGTAAGAGAACTGGACGGTATAGCTCTCATTCTGGACAACTGCAGCATTGACAGCAACAATCCCTGTATCCTTGCTTGTTTTTTTTCACTCTGTGCTTTTGCGGTGTGTTTAATGAGCGTTTTCTGGTTCAGTAACAACAACCGCAGAAAAATGCAAAGATATTGCTATCTAAAGTGTGAATAGCGTTGTAAAGCCCTTAATGTCCATTACTAATGGAGGTTTTACCACACTATTTGATGTTTGAATGATTGGTGGCTTGTTCAGAGATGAAAACGCAGTTGAAATGTTATTAGAGCAAAGCCAGTGCCTTGCGAAAGGTTTCATGTCCCTCCACCTAGCAACGTCCCCTGCAGAGAAGTGGAACCATTGGGCTGACTCACGGTCATTTTGTAACCCTCACTCATCAGTCTTCTTGTGTGAAATATCTAGTCATAATAGTTTATGATGCTAAATGTAGGGATTGCATAAATGAGTAATTTTGTGGTGTTGACAGACGTCAGTTTTATAGATGTGCAACACTTTCTGGAAAACTTGATTGAAATCCTGGGTGGAAAATCACCACTTGAATGAAATGAAGTGACATTTTGTATTTTTATAGTGTTGACCAGCATCCTGCCAACTCTGTTCCATATGAAACGGTTCATTGATAACATGACAATCTGATGTATTGCAGCTGTATTTCCAAAGGCTCCTTGACTGATGCTGGCACTGTTGTTAAAAAAAAACAAAAAAACGCTTTCATTCTCTAGCGATCACTGCCGGTCTGTATTAGAGAAAGCAGGGCACAATGCCAGCTGTTCTTTCACTAGGGGATGAGCCACTAAGCTGAGCTTGTGTGAGCTTCCTGACTGCTTCAGGAAGTTGTCATCCTTGCTTACTGTTTAGCATGGTTGCTGGACCTGGTGATGCTAGCTTCACTTCTTGTATGGCCAAAATATGGTGAAGTAGTTTTACTATAAAGTTCACATGGATCTCAGGACCTTTATTTTGGTGGTATCACTCTTATATCGGATATGATGCATATATGTAATGCATCTCTTTCCCTTTGACATAAATTCATGGCTATAAAATGAGTGAAAAATATTTTTGAATTATGTCGAAGTTGGGATCTGAGCCATATCTAGAGATCATGGAGACTGTGTGTTGGGCTGTTTGGGCTTGGGTCAGTATGAAACCAATAAGAACACCCTGACAACCTCATAGCAACATATTAAAACTGCTTAAAACCTTAGAAACCTCATAGCAACGTCATGCTGACAGCCCCTGCTTGTATGGGAACGTACCTTTTAAATTTTCATCCAAAAATATAAAATGTAGTTTTTTGTCCTTGATTAAATATTTGTTTTGATATAATAACTTTCCTTAATATTCCTGCCAGTCATAAGCCAGTGGGCCGTGTTTGCCATCCGGAACATCCTGGAACACAACCTAGAGAACCAGAAGCTGATACAAAGCCTTCGGAGACAAGGTGTGGCAGACGACACAATGCTCAGGGACATGGGCCTCAGAGTGGAAGAAAGGGATGGCAATCTACTCCTCAGGCCTCTAAAGAAGGACCCATAGTTGATTAAGTGGAGCTGGGAGACTGCTATCCCGGGACGCCCATCCTGACACCCCTTTACTATGCTATATTACACTCTGGAGATGGTTTAAAACGCCCACAAAACACACTGGGGTCATTAAATATCCAATCAGTAGTTGGGAGCACAGGGGGGTGGTCTGGGCTTTGTGTTCTCCACACAAGAGGAAATCAATCAGAGGAGCTTATCTGAGAGAACTCATGCTGATGTCTGTGATGCATTTAGTGGTCTTTGATTCCAACCCCCCCAAAGCGGGATTCAAATCCTATGAAACAAGGAGAACCGTGTCTTCCTGGCTTTTCAGCCACTAAAGAGACTCTGGTGACCAACAGGGAGTAGAGGTTAATCCCTAATTCACTGCATTTTATAGAGACCAGGCCGCCTCTTGATCTGTACACATAAAGTTGGCCTCTGAATAGCCGTGAGACTCGGATCCTTCTTTTTGAAAGCTCTCTCAAGATTTTGTGCTTAAAAATCGGGTTTGTTTACAAAGCCATCCTATTTGAACAATTCCACTTTTGTCCGAACAAGCTTTTCCGTGTAGCTTGGATGGAGATTACGATATGGTAGGATTGTCTATTTAACACTTTAATTTAGTGCAATTGTAGTAAAATAAAAACATTGCAATTACCCGTGTGTACATTCCGTAATATGGTAATTTCTGGGAATTGATGAAATTCCACCCTCCTGTTTATGCGAGTCTGCAGTCAGTGCAACCCCAGCTCCTACAATTACATAATTTATTTTAACAGTATCCCTTCAAAAGTTTGGGTTCGGTAAATTTTAAAAAAATGTTTAATGTTTTGAAAAATTCACCAAGACTGCATTTATTTGATCAAATATACAGTAAAACAGTTGTTGCAGAATATTATTGCAATTTAAAATATTAAAAATGCATTTGAAAATAAAATGTATATTTAAACATGTAATTGATTCCTGTGATGTCAAAGCTGAATTTTCAGCAGCCATTACTCCAGTGTCACATGATTCTTTAAAAATCATTATCATCATGCTCAAACAAACCCCCAGATATTTATTATCAATGTTGAATAGAGTTGTGCTGCTTAATAATTTGTGGAAACCAAACCATAATATATTTTTTTAAATAATTTTGTGTATGAAACATTGTTTATTGTCAAAATAGTATTAATTTCTATATTAATTAAAACAAATCTTAACCTAAACCTGAATTAATAACTATATATACACTCACCTAAAGGATTATTAGAAACACCTGTTCAATTTCTCATTAATGCAATTATCTAATCAACCAATCACATGGCAGTTGCTTCAATGCATTTAGGGGTGTGGTCCTGGTCAAGACAATCTCCTGAACTCCAAACTGAATGTCAGAATGGGAAAGAAAGGTGATTTAAGCAATTTTGAGCGTGGCATGGTTGTTGGTGCCAGACAGGCCGGTCTGAGTATTTCACAATCTGCTCAGTTACTGGGATTTTCACGCCCAACCATTTCTAGGGTTTACAAAGAATGGTGTGAAAAGGGAAAAACATCCAGTATGCGGCAGTCCTGTGGGTGAAAATGCCTTGTTGATGCTAGAGGTCAGAGGAGAATGGGCCGACTGATTCAAGCTGATAGAAGAGCAACTTTGACTTAAATAACCCCTCGTTACAACCGAGGTATGCAGCAAAGCATTTGTGAAGCCACAACACGCACAACCTTGAGGCGGATGGGCTACAACAGCAGAAGACCCCACCGGGTACCACTCATCTCCACTACAAATAGGAAAAAGAGGCTTCAATTTGCACGAGCTCACCAAAATTGGACAGTTGAAGACTGGAAAAATGTTGTCTGGTCTGAGTCTCGATTTCTGTTGAGACATTCAGATGGTAGAGTCAGAATTTGGCGTAAACAGAATGAGAACATGGATCCATCATGCCTTGTTACCACTGTGCAGGCTGGTGGTGGTGGTGTAATGGTGTGGGGGATGTTTTCTTGGCACACTTTAGGCCCCTTAGTGCCAATTGAGCATCGTTTAAATGCCACGGCCTACTTGAGCATTGTTTCTGACCATGTCCATCCCTTTATGACCACCATGTACTCATCCTCTGATGGCTACTTCCAGCAGGATAATGCACCATGTCACAAAGCTCGAATCATTTCAAATTGGTTTCTTGAACATGACAATGAGTTCACTGTACTAAAATGGCCCCCACAGTTACAAGATCTCAACCCAATAGAGCATCTTTGGGATGTGGTGGAACGGGAGCTTCGTGCCCTGGATGTGCATCCCACAAATCTCCATCAACTGCAAGATGCTATCCTATCAATATGGGCCAACATTTCTAAAGAATGCTTTTAGCACCTTTTTGAATCAATGCCACGTAGAATTAAGGCAGTTCTGAAGGCGAAAGGGGGTCAAACACAGTATTAGTATGTTGTTCCTAATAATCCTTTAGGTGAGTGTATACTATTGTATACACTCACTGGCCACTTTATTAGGTACACTTAGGTAACTGCCCATTAACACAAATATCTAATCAGCCAATCACATGGCAGCAACTCAATGCATTTAGGCATGTAGAATTGGGCTGAATTCGGAATCGCCCCCTATACCCTTTATTTGAGGGGACAGCCATTTGTCTTGGTGTCCAAAACCATAGTGGACGTTATCGATTGCGCTCTTTCTATCCCACATTGCACCGCAATTACGAGTGTACAGCCGATCTATACACTCTAAAAAAAAAATATTCTATATGGCACCAAAAATGGTTCTTCGTCGTAATCATAGAGGAACCACTTTTGGTGCCATATAGCACCATATCTTAACATGTTCTGTATATGGTAGAGGTGCTATATAGCACCTTAGTCAAAGAACCGGTGAAGAACCTCTGAAGAACCACTGAAGAACTACTGAAGCACCAAAATTGGTGCTATTTAGCACTTATTAAGGTTCCCCTATGATTACCAGCCAAGAACCATTTTTGGTGCCATATAGAACCTTTTTTTAAGAGTGTACTCAATGGCTGGGGAACAATGGTTGAGGGTTAAGGGGAGCAATTTTGGATTCAGCCATGGTCACGACAATCTGCTGAAGTTCAAACTGAGCATCAGAATAGGGAAGGATGGTGATTTAAGTAACTTTGAACGTGGCATGGTTGTTGTTTCAGAAACTGCTAATCTACTGGGATTTTCACACCCAACCATCTATAGGGTTTACCAAGAATGGTCAGAAAATGAATTAATATCCAGTGAGTGGCAGTTCAGTCTGTGAAAATGCCTTGTTGATGTCAGAGGAGAATGACCAGACTGGTTTAAGCTGATAGAAAGGCAACAGTAACTCAAATAACCACTCGTTACAACAGAGGCATTTAGAAGAGCATCTCTGAACGCACAACACATTGAATCTTGAAGCAAATGTGCTACAGCAGCAGAAGACCACACCTAGTGCCACTCCTGAAAGTTGCGGCTACAAATTTGCTTGGCTACAATTCACACAGGCTCACCAAAATTGGATAATAGAAGATTGGAAAAAGGTTGCCTGGTCTGATGAGTCTCGTTTTCTGCGACGTTCAGTTGGTAGGGTCAGATTGTGGCGTAAACAAGAAGAAAGTATGGATCCATCCTGCCTTGTATCAATGGATCAAGGCTGCTGCTGGTGGTGTAATGGTGTGGGGGACATTTTCTTGGCACACTTTGGGCCCCTTTGTACCAATTGAGCATGGTTTAAATGCCACAGCATGCCTGAGTATTGTTGCTGACCATGTCCATCGCTTTATTACCACAGTGTACCATCTTCTGATGGCTACTTCCAGCAGGATAATGTAATCTCAAACTGGTTTCTTGAACATGACAATGAGTTCACTATACTCCAATGGCCTCCAGTCACCAGATCTCAATCCAAGAGAGCAACTTTGGGATGTGGTGGAATGGTAGATTCACATCATGGATGTGCAGCCGATAAATCTGCTGCAACTGCGTTATGCTATTCAATATGGACCTAAATCTCTGAAGAATGTCTCCAGGACCTTGTTGAATTAAGGCAGTTCTGAAGGCAAAAGGGGGTCCAATGTGGTACTAGCATGGTTTACCTAATAAAGTGGCCGGTGAATGTATACGTATACTCTATACTATTGTAATGCATACTCTGAATACTTTTATATAAAAACTACTTTTATGGATCTTTACACAGGAAAATAGCTGTTTTTATATTTTAGGAAGACGGTCTATAGATTCATATTGATTTTGATGTTTTTTTGTCCAGCCTAATCTAGGCAGGACATTAGCAACTTCTCCCAAACTAACTAGACACCAGTCATCTGTTCTTTCCCTCTCTCTTGGTCTATCCCACACCACTCTTTTTTGCTCTTGTAGGCATCTAGTTCTGCACTTAGTTTGTCCCAAGTGAATCAGACCAGAAGTATTAGCTTGCAGAATCACATCTCGCCCCATCCTGTCCTGGAATGAGCTGAGTGGTCCACACACACACACACACACACACACCCGTAGCTTTAATACCCCTCAATGGAGGCCTCTACTCTCCCCACAACACCCTGTTTTTTCTGCCTCATATTTTTTAATGACAAAATGTTTGTGCGAAACAATCGGGTTGACTTTTCTCTCAATCCGGGGTATAGTGTTGGGAGCTTACGCGGTTCCGGTACCCAGCAGTTCAGACAGCTAACAAAACAGGTCCTATTTACTTCTGCTCCGGTGGCTGCCTGCAATGCTTTTCACACACAGGAAAAAGACCAGAGGGGCAGAGAGCATACGGCGGGTGAATGAATGAGCCAGGTCGGATGCCTATTCAAACCCAGGCGGGAGCAGCTCTGCGTCACTCCGAGATCAGCGTTTCGCAGTATCTACACCCACGAATGTGAGCCGCTCCGTGAATCTGGGAAGAAACTTTACCGGGGTCCAGCGAGTCGATCGAGCAAGATGCTGACGTGCGTTTAACAACAATTTGCTTAGTAATAAGCGTGAATTTAAATGAACACAGTTGTATTTGATCCAAACTGTTTGATTCATTTATTTATCTAGTGATTTTACTGTACATCTCTTCCAAAAAAAAAAAGTATAAATACAACCAGGCTACAAAAAGATGAGATTGTTTCATATCAAACTTGAGTAGGCAATTTTGGGGAGCTCAGGAAAAATAATAATAATAATAAAAAACAGTTTACATCATTAAATCAGGACAAAAAAAATGTGATCTGCAATTAAACAATAAAAATATGACAAGGAAAATAGTATTAATAATTACTCTGAATATACCTGACATAAAGTGCCATATTCTCTACATAAAAAAATATATTTTAACAAATTTGCCAGCCATATAACTCATATAAACAATTTAGATTAAAAAAAAATGTTGCTACTCAAAATATTTCCAGTGACCTTTTAACCATTTTCAGATCCATAGCTATATGGTCCATTGGCTCAGGCGGAATATAACTAGACCTTGTGCACGCCGGACCAGTGATGTGGAATCCCATGTCTCTGGCATTCGTGGGAATGGTTGGTCACTCAAATGGTGGTTCTATGAAGTATCTGAAAGCTCTCTTGCGGTTCCCACACATGGTTAGACACACACACACACACACACACACATTTAAAGACAAAACAATGCAGCATACATGGCCAAGTCTTGATATGACTAAGGAAGCTTCTCTTCGCATAAAAAAAAAAAGTTTTCCATTTTCATAAAGTCGACAGTACGCGTTACAACCACCAGTGCAGCAATTGGCAACGTATTCACCAAAATGAAGGTTTCCCAAATGTAGAAATGAGCAGACCACTTGAATGCAGAGGTAAAGAAGCTCTTTTTACATACACAATGTCCTGTATTGTTTCGGCTTGAATTTTGGAAGCAACAGATCAGTAGCAATGATATTAGAAGTTCACACCTCTGCATACCATTATGAGACAACAACAGTATGACCATTTGCAGTCTTTGTTCTCCAAAGAGAAGGAAAAAAGGTATTTTTTTCAGTGTTCAAACAGATACAGTGTGACCCAACGTTAAGCTTTCCAGCATTTCCAGAGTTGTAGCATGTCTTTCCTCTTGAACTCCCATAGGGGCTCAACTGGTGGGACATTTTATATGTCTTATACAAGTTGTCTTTGTAATTAGCTTTCCTTATTTTGAAAAACAAAAAAAAAGTCACTTTTGTGGGCAGTTTAGACTGTTCGATATCAAGGCCTCAGGTGACCTTCCTCAAGTCTGTGAGCATCTGAGAACTACGAAAGCCTTGCACTGCATTTGTAGCGTCCATGTGTTTGCATGAAATCACAAAACAGTCGGTCTGGAGTCAGTGCATTTTCCTCTAAAGTTCCAGCATCTTCATTATTCATCCCCTTCTCCCTCGGCAATGGCCTTTCTCGCATAAAGACTGCCTGATGTGCAAAACGAAGCCGTGTACAAGTTCGACACTTCCATTTCTCTTTAAAACACTTCCTTTTTCTCTCCATTGGCTTCTTGCCTTTCTCTCTTGTCTTTTCAACTCTTCCGCTCGCTCATTTACAGGTGAACACCTCCGTCTTTTCGCTGCAGGTGTTGCACTTGACGAAGCAGCACCACTGGAACTTGCAGTTGCACTGCCACACGCGTGTGTATTGATGGGTGTTGTGGCCGCGGCCGCAGCACATCAGGTTGCAGCCGTCCGTGTGAGGGGACGTGTGGTTACACATGCGCCCTCTCGTTCCCGCGCTCCCCGTAGCAGCGTCTTCCTCGCAATAGTTGGGTGAACGCTCCAAGTAAACCAAGTCTGTGTCGGTGGGTTTTATGTACCCACGGGACTGCTTGAGGCGCAAGAAGGAGGGTTGTCGAAAGCGTGTGGCTCTCACGGCCTCCACCTCAACCGCAGTGGTATAACGCTCCTTAAGTATGTAGCCGATCTCTCTGAATTTCGGCAAAGTCGCCCAGCAGGTTTTTGTCGTGCATGAGCCGGAGACGCCATGACACTTACATTCCAGCTTCATCCTTTCCTCTAGAACCTGCAGCAGTAGGGGAAAAACCAAATGGCATATAAGCAAAAACCTTTGTCTTTCTTTCCTAAATGAGAGGTAATGTATATTTATACAATTATTTATTTATTATTTTAAATGTACTATATATAAAATGTGGTTTTGATAAAACTCACATAGTCTTTTACAATGGGCATGACTTCATCAGAGGCCTCTGAATCTGTGGCGCAAGTGAATTTGTGCAGCTGACGGGTAAGGGAAATTCTTGACATTTTATTTTGACTGTTTTCAGCAATTTGAACCAAAACCCATTATTCAATACGTCCTGAGCAATGTCTCAATGTGCGATGCCAGATATCTGTCAAAACTGAGAGGAAAAAAAATGTTTTAGCCAAATCATAGCCTGTAATTTTCTCTACCTTCCGAAGGGCCACATTAAAGAACGAGAGAAATGTCCATAATTCTCAAGTCCCCATTTATGTATATGGTTACATTTGAGTTAAAAGCAGAACTATTTGGCTGTTTGATGTGTTACTGATATGTTCAACAGGCAGACGTACGTGATAGTTGACATTTACCCGTTTAGTTGGATGTTAATATTCCCCTTCAGTGAGAGGGATTTGAGATTCAGTAGTAATGTTCCTATGTTTTTTTTCCCCCCACTAACTCTTTAATCCCTCTTTCTAAAAGCAGTGTATCCCTATTCATGGTTTAAATGAACTAAATCACATGAAATCATGACAATTCTTTAATTTAATATACTGGGTTTTCGACAATAAAAACCGAAACACCTGGTTTTAGACCACAAGAATTTAGTAGGGCCTCCGTTTTGCATCAATTCGTCTTGGGAATGACAGATACAAGTCCTTCACAGTGGCCAGAGGGATTTTGAGCCATTCCTCTTCCAGAACAGGGGCCAGGCCACTATGCTGGTGGAGGAAAACATTTTCTGATTTGCTCCAAAATACCCCAAAAGTGGCTCAAAAATATTTAGATCTGGTAACTGCAGGTCTTGGGAGATGATCGACTTCCCTTTCATGTTCGTCAAACCATTCTGATACAAGTCTTACTGTGTGTATTGGTGCATTATCATGCTGATACACGGCACCCCCGTCAGGGTACAAAGTTTGAACCATTAGGTGCACATGGTACTCCTAAATGATTTGGTAGTCCTTGGCAGTGACGTGCCCATCAAGCACAGTAGGGAATGTCATGATATCGCAGCCCAAACATAACTGATCCACCCCTTTGCTTCACTCTGGGCACGCAACTGTCCATGTGTTAAGCCTATTTTGGACTTCTTCACACCGTTAACTCACTGGGAAAGACCGTGAAGGTGGACTCGTCAGAGAACAATACATGTTTCACATTGTCCACAGCCCAAGATTTGCACTGTTGGCACCAATGAAACCAACATTTGGCATTGGCACTGGCACGAGTGCCCAAAGGTTTGGCTATAGCAGCCTGATCATGAATATTGACTCTGTGGAGCTCCCGATGAACAGTTATTGTGTAAACAGGAGAGTTGAGGTGCTAATTTAATTCTGCAGGGAGTTGGACAGCTGTGGTTTTATGTTTTTTGGAAACAATCCGGGTTAGTACCTGGACATCCCTTTTAGACAGCTTCCTCTTGCACTGACAGTTACTCCTGTTGTGGCTCGTCCTATGTGGTGTTATAACCTGGATACCATAGCTCTTGAAACACCACAAAGACTTGCTGTCCTGGTCACAGATGAGACAGCGAGACATGCATCAACAATTCTGAGGCCCTGTTTACACCTGCTTTTAAAGGGTAACTAAACCCCTGCTCAGAGCTTAACTCCACCCACTGGCAAATTTTGAAAAATGCTGGAAAAGTGGGCAGAGCCCAACGGAGACAGAGGGGACGAACCGAGGGCGGGGCTGAGCGGAGGGTGTGCACCTGAGACCCGCAGTGACGGATTGGTTGACAGCTGTCAGACTCGCGAGTCGCAAAGATGGAGAATGACTGGAGTGACGCCAGCTTTGCAACAGAGCGGTCATTCTCCTACCTTCACCTGAAGTGGAGGAGGGTGAACTGTCTGTAGACACAAACCCGGAGCCTTATCAATGCGAGCCGCTGGCTCAAACTGCGTTAACTCCCGATGCAGACGATGCTAGTGAAGCAGCCGCGCAAGAGAACTGACCTAATCTATCTGCATCCGCGGCAACCACTTGCGTGTCAGGGTTCGAAAGCGCGTCTCATGTATGAAACTTATCTGTACACATGACGGGCGGCAATAATATCGCAAGAAAAGCCTGACGTGTACTGACAACTGCATTATTTAACCGTATTTTCTTCAATACAATGTTAAAGCAAGTGTCAAGTCAGTTTCATTCATAATGTTTCTACTTCATGTAATATGACAGTTCATACTGGAGTGAAGCCGTTCTCATCATGTGATTGGGGGAGACATTTCTGAGGGCGTGGTGAGCTCGTGCTAGGGGCGCGGATAGTGAGCCGTTGGAGGTACCATCCTACGTCACGATGTACCACAACGTCCAATAAGAAAATTCAAATGCAGTAGCCACCGTTCAACCTTAAGAGGGCAGCACTTTGGCGGTTTTACACCATATTTTATAGAATTAAAACACTTTATACTCAAATGTCAAAACATTTACTCGAATCAATGAACAGCATTAATAAAGCCCCAGTATTACAGATCATTAACTAAAAAAAGTTGGTTTAGGGTTTAGTTACCCTTTCAAAATGTGTTTTGGTCGATTGGGTCACAAGTAGTTGAGGGAGACCCGTTTACTCTTATTTTAATCTGTCTCTTTTGGGATTTTTCAGATCTTTGATTTAAAGGAACACGGCAACTTTTTGGGACTTTGGCTTATTAACTGTATTCCCCAGAGGTAGATAAGTCCATACATACCATTCTCATCTTCGTGCGTGCCATAACTATGTCTGACCCCCCCCCCCCCGCTAGACTAGCTTAGCACAAAGACTGGAGGTATATGGCTCCACCTAACCTACTGCTCAATAAGTGACAAAATAATGCCAACATTTTCCTATTTACATGTTGTGATGTGTATAGTCACAGCATGTACAAATAACGTATCCCATCTTATAAACGTATACTGGGGACTATATTCTCAGAAGACGCAGCACTGCTCTACTTCTGCGGAGTGATTTGCTCGCAGCACCTGAGATTCAGAAAGGAGCAGAGAGTTCGCTCAGAGTTGGAGTAATAGAGTCAGCAATTACTAGATAGTTTACAATCATGGGTGTTCGCTGTATTGTAAAGAACTGCGACAATAAACAGGGGAGACCAGGTACAATGATATTTCATAGAATTCCAATCCAAAACGCTGACCTGATGAATCGATGGCTACTTGCTCTGGATCTGCATTAGATCTGCGCCTTCTGAGAATATAGTCCCCTGTATGTATACGTTTATAAGATGGCTGTGTCTCATGTATCCTTGTTATTTGTACACGCTGTGACTATACACATCACAACATGTAAATAGGAAAATGTTGGCGTTCTTTTTTCACTTATTGAGCAGTAGGCTAGCTGGAGCCATTTACCTCCAGTCTTTGTGCTAAGCTAGGGGGGGTGTACGTCAGACAGAGTTATGGCACGCACAGAGATGAGAGGTATGTATGGACTTATCTATAAGCCAAAGTCCCAAAAAGTTGGCGTGTTCCTTTAATGGGCAAATTATGCCCACGCAATTTACATATGAACGCAGCCGGAGATGGGGAGCATCGTTTCTGCTCCGAAGGTCGCAAGACCTCGCCAATACTATTATCAGTTTCATTGTCCAACCCCTTTATATTATATACATAATGTGCATACTTTTAAGCAACTTTTATTAATATACATATATATAGTTTATACAACTTGTTTTCTTTCATACCTTTCTTCCTGCTTCGTTATTGTGCAGGTTCATTAGTCTCCTTGCATTTTTTTTTATCTCTCTGGCATCCACAAAGCGTCTGGAGAACTCCACTCCATATTTGACGTCTGCCGAGCAGCCGCCCCATTTCCAGCCTTCCTCCTGGTCATGATAGCCCTGCTTTTCTCTGTCACAGCCACAGTGGCTCAGGTTGCCCTGACTACAGGCTGCTGTCACAGCATGGGCAACACCTGCTGCCATGATGGCGTAGGTAAATGCAGCCTCCTTGCTACCTAGGAAGAAAAGAGTAGAACCTCTGAGATGATTTGACACCACTGACATCCCAAAGTTCATGCTAGTGAGTTTCTTATTGTTTGTGTGCATTTTCAATCGTTCAGTAATGTAGCGACTGCATTTACCAGCAGGGTCTAACTGACAATGTGAAGCAGCCATAACACACCTGACTGTAATTTTTTAACTCTTAAGAAATGATTAACTGGTTCACGTTTGTTTGATCAGGGATGAACCTAAACCCTGCAGGGAGGTTAATCTCCAGGAGCAGGATTGAGTGATCTCAAGAATGATGTGAGGAGACTAAACTGACCCCTGCTGGCCAGCCTTTATGAAAAGACCACGGAGGTTAGTAGGAATTGATTGACCACCACAAAGATGATCACTGTTGTCTGATTGTATAGAGACTATTTTCGCATTAATAACCAAATTTAAGAGTATTATTATAAAAAAATGTTGCATTGGTTTGTCCAATATGGAAGGGTTGTGGGTGCATTGTTCAAATGGATTTCTGATTTGTTTAGGTCTGTAGCTTATAGCTTTATGTTGATCTTTGTATTTGTGTTAACCTTTTTTTTTTAAGTCCCCCTGTAAGAAATTATTCTATCCCTTAAAACTCATATTTGATCACCAAAATTATATTTAAATGTCTTTTTTTTCATGTGAAAAAGTTATTCATGCCTTAAAATAGCTGTGCTGTGCTTCATTTAGTATATGCGGTAGAGATGCGTGGATAGGCTATTATTTCATCCACAACCGCATCACAAAACTCATCATCCGTCCGCCATCCTTCCGCACCAACGTTTTTTGACCAAATTTCAAAGCCTCACCGCCCGATCTGCGGAAGTCAGCGTCTGTAACCGCCAACTGTGCCTCTCTATTATGTGGATGATTGTGGATATTATGTCATGAATATGTTAATTAGCCCCGCCTCCACTCACTCAACTTTTACAAGTTACTGCAGTAAACGCTGCACAAAGGTATCGCTCTTTACAAAGACGGACACATAACGGTAATTAAAGCAACACTGTAGTTTTTCGACCTTAAAATAATGTCTCTAAAATGATCTCAGTAGCAGAACAACTCTTTTTTGAATTATACTGCTGCTGATATCTAAGCAGCCTCCTAACGCAAAAACCACACTCTGTAAGTTTCGTGTTCGGGTTGGTACACACAGCAGAGTAGCACAATATCTGCGTTACTCAGCATAGACATAAAGTAGAAGTAGCTCCGGCTACAGTGTTCTTTCGCAAGACGCATGCAGTTTTGTTTATTAACCACTAGAGCGCCAAAAGTTACCAAGTGTTGCTTTAATATCATTACCTGCTATAATGCTAAATGTACACGATTTTTCATACCAACAGAAAAAAATAACGGTATGGCTTTTTTTGAGACTCCCCTGCTTCGCAGCATAGTAATGATGATGATATGCTAAAGCCCGCCTGCCCCACACGTTGATGTGATTGGATACGACGTAGTTTGTGACGTCAGAAGCACCAGCAATTTCAAACCGCGTCTTTGGTTCACTGGACTTTTAAGGAGAAAATACACAGCAATGGTGTTGACTTATGAATCTGCTCATGGTATGTCTGAAAACATATTAAAAACACCACATAGACATAAACAACATTAAAAACTTGATTTTCACCACAGGGGGTCTTTAAAACGCATGATTTGCTTACTTTTTAGTGTAACAAAACAGCTGCTTTTTATCATTACCTTTGCATTGTACATAGTTGCTAAATTATTTAACGTTTGTATTTTTTACATTTGAGGTTAACAGTATCTTTATGTAACGTGCAAATGTAATTTAAAATCTACTATATCCAGACTTTGCATTTTGTTCTACTTAAACATCAAAGCAAAACAACAAATCATCAGAAAATCTCCTATTTTTTTCCCTCTTTTTCTCTTAATTTATTTATTTTTCCATACTAACTTTTTGGTCATTATGCATGGATGTCTGTTTTTGTATTTTGGTCATTCTGTTTGCTTTGTGGGTTTGCAGGTGCCATATTGCGAAGAGCTGAAGTACAATTACAGTCAGACTTTATTGCCAGGCTTCACGTGAAGACTAATCATCAAGTCTGCCAATAATACTGCAATATTTTAGCATTCACCGATTTACATTTATAGTATGAGCGGGAAATAAATATGAAATTGCTGTTGTTTTTTTAAGGATAATATCCCTCATCAAGATATGCTGGCCTTGAATCTTGTAAAAGAAGCAGTGATTACCCTCTCCATCTCACAAGATGGAAAGAGACCATTAGCGTTGTGGTTCTTCTCATAGCTAAAGCTTACGTCCTATAACTTGACTGAGCACAGGATTTTCCTTTATCCAGCCAAGAGCCTGAATCTGAATGTAACGAAGACATTGGACAATTTGACAAGTAATGCGTGCCTGGACCTACTGATGAATTTTAACTACCATTTATTCTAATGGATTTTGTGGGAAAACTCAATGGGCTTTCACTGAAGTCCACAATGGCTATTAAATAACCAACAGTTTATGCTAAAATGCCCAACATTCGTTTTTGAGAATCAAAATTCAATGGAAAAGATATTCTTTCCTGTTGGTACAGTACACCCTGCTTCTTAAATATTAAATATTTTGGTTATTTCGGTTAAGCTTTGAGCTGCCAGTAAAAGCCATTTTACCGTGTTTAAATCAATTTTACACTCGAAATCACTGCAGAAAAAGTGTAAATAGTCTGCAGATTCCACACAGGCCTCCAAATTGCATATGAAAAACTCTTTTAGGCTCAACTTCCCAGCTACAGTTATTAAATACAATGGCTTTTCTTTAGGTCTCACAAAAGCAATTTGCAGAAAAGAACATTAAAAGCTCCATACACATTAGGACACACAAACGCACAGTGTGTAGAGCTCACCACAACCGAGAAACATACATTTCCTTGAACAAAAGAAATAAGATTATGATGTGTAGAGCCAACCAACCCCCAAAAGAGTGATTATTACCAGGACCGTTGGATTAAACACAGCCCTGCACCGCACCCTGACCGTAACTAAACATTTCTGACTGATAGGCAATTTATATGGGAGTGCAATATTAAAAAAACATATTATTGTGTGTTCTCCTACTCCTGGCCACTGGTGCCATTTGTGTGTAACTGTGTGAATGTTTTGTTGAAAGAGAATTTTTTGTGGACAGATTGCATCCACTTTAACCTCTGTTTGTCTCACTTGATTCGCAGGGCCACACTCTCACGGAAACAAGTCAGGGCCAAAGCTACACGCACACACAAGCATAACACCAAAGCGCAGCTCACCGGGCTGCACCTACTGACCTACTCTCAGCTCTTGCCCAAAGACGGTCCTCTCGCCAAGGGCTGAGCAGTTCCACCGTCCGTAGCGAAATTGATACTGGCACTCGTTGATGCCCAGCTGAGCGCCCTCTCCAATGACGATGATGGCATCTGGGCGGCTCTGGCAGATGGCACGCTGTCGGGGGGCCAGGCCGGGAATCTTGTTGCAGATGATATTCGCGCCCAAAGCCACGACTGAAGACAAAGCCCTTCGGAGACCAGACACATTGATGTCAGCAACTGATGTAGACCAGGTATTCAAGAAATGGACAGTTCACCCAAAAATGAAAGTTCTGTCATCATTTACTCATGTCGTTCCAAACCTGATTTTCTTCTGTGGAACACAAAAGATGTTTTGGAAAATATGTCAGGCTTTTGGTCCATGGAATTTAATTCCAAATGCCGACTTTAAACCCTGTCGACTTTAATTTTGTGAACGTTAACAGTCTTTATCAAAATATCTTTTGTTTTTCAGAGAAGAGAGAACGACATGAGGGTGAGTTAATGATGACAAATTTTTCATTTGTGAGTGAACTATCCATTCAGCATTTCATTTTCTCGGACTGCACAAAACTATTTAAGATTGCTTAGTGTTTTAGAAGATATATTTGTAGGTTTGTATAGACCCTTCAAATACCCAAATAATTTAACTGCACTTTGCCAGACAATTTCCTCACAGACTTTTCCATAATTTTCAATATGCCACAGGAAATATTTGAAAGATTGCCTTCACTATAATGAAAGAATTTAAGAGCATCTCATTTAAAACAGAACAACAAACAAATCAAAGTTCATGAATCAAAGCTTTTATGGGCAAGCGTGGAACTGAACTTGATTTAAATGAGACGGGGATCCCAAATAATGTCTAGAAAGGTTAACAGTCCAACCGTACGCAACTCTACAGACAAAGACCATAAACAACAATGCGATCATAGGATATACAGCCCAATTAAAGTGAAACCACACACATAACATGGATTACACTTGTAAATCAAGCTGTCTGTTCTGCTGTTCTTCGACAAAATTCACCATAAAGTTAGTTACACGATCCTGAAATATATTGACCTATTTTAATGGATTAATCTGTTCCTGCCAAAGTGGAAGATGCTAGAATCTATGATGGTTCAAATCTGGAACATTTGAGCTAAGAAAGCCATGCTTGAGAGGAGCTACCAAACCTAGAATGTCCATTCATCAGTCACAGCTTAGCATTCTTGCTCTCGTAACAAGAATGCTATTTAATAACATCTCAATACATGGCAACATCATTTCCCTTCAGTCATTTTTAATGACATGCAGCATATCTCTTTTATCAAAAGCATTTTAATAAAACTAAGTTGAGAAAGCATTTTTGAAGTTGTTACATAGGTCTGGTCTGAGGAAAACCCACATGAAATATTTTAGGCTCTACGTAGTCAATATAGGCCACCAAATTAAAAGAAGAATGCTAACTGAGAATCCGAGCACAAAATGTTTAAATAATAATGACCACTTCTGAAACAGTGACCGGAATCTATTTAAAGCACACTTATGATCCACACATACGTTTGAAATGTGTGGCTCGGTCATTTCTCCACAGGCTGAACTTTAGTGCAAATCAAAGGTTCAGTCTTTTCCTGCGAGACACACATCTCACCCTATGTTTTTTTTCCAAATGCGGTTTTCCAATTACAAGCATCTGAGATCAGAACATGATGTTGTAATGAGTAAAACATTGTCCTTATGCTCTCACAGAAAATGAATGAAAGGTAATCTCATCAATTTTGAGCGAATTAACTGGTACTGGCATATGACTATTATAACTGGGTGGTATAATGATTGCCAGAACTTCAATGTAAAAAGTATTTCAGTGTAAAAAAAGTACTATAATGTTTAAGGAATTACATGATATATATATATATATGTCATAACATATATATGACATACGTTTGACTTAAATTGACTGATAAACAGCATAATGCAGAAATTAAAGTTGATCAAGCATGTATAGACAGGGCTCAATGTTACACAAACAAAACACGCTCACACACGACAAATTAAATAAACATAACTACTCATCCATAATGTGCATAACCGATAACAAAAAAATAATAAACAACTGCTTAAAAGATGATACATTTAGTAGGAATGTACTTAACGTTTTAAGTATATATATATATATATATATATATATATATATATATATATATATATATATATATATATATATATATATATATATATATATATATATATAAACAATATGTCATAACATATATATGACATACTTATATAGGACTACTAAAATCTGTTTCATCTTAAATTGACTGATAAACAGCATAATAATGCAGAATTTAAAGTTCATCAAGCATGTATAGAGAGGGCACAATGTTACACAAACACAAAACACGATCACACACACAACAAATGATATAAACAAAACTACCCATCCATAATGTGCATAACTGATAACAACAAATAATAAACAACTGCTTAAAAGATGATACATTTTGTAGGAGTGTACTTAAAGTTTTACTGTAAATGATGCTTAGCCGTGTTTTTTTTTTTACATAAAAACACACGTAAATTAGCCTAGTAAGTTGGTAAAAAGCAGTAAAAAATACATTGCCTATAGTTTTTCACCCTATTACTTACAGTTAACCAATAAACAGGTTGTACTGCAGCATGTTTAATGCATTTTTTCTTTAAAATTACTTACATTTTTACAGTAAATGATTTCTGGTACATTGTCCTTTTAAATTAATAATATAGCTCTTACGATCCAATCAGGAGCATTGTTCTTCAAGCACACTTTCCTTTAAACTATCAGTGACTCAGATGCAATTAAAGCGCATGCACATGCTCAGTCTCTCGTGTAACACAGCAGGTGCACTAAATAATGCCACTTCCAACATATGTGGAAATCATAATTTGTTATCTAATTTTGCCATGCAATAACGATAGACCTCTAACTTCGTTTTAACTGTCCCCAGCTGTTGACTGTGTTGCCAGATCGCCACAAGATCTTAAAGGTGAGAATACAAAAAAAAAATCGGTTCAAACCTACAGGTAGCTGCCGCTGGTGAGGATGAGGAAGATCTGGGGGTAGTAGACTGACAGCAATGCACCGCAGGATGAGATGCTGCGCATGGTGACATTGAAGAGAGCGCGTGGAGAAAGCGAACTTCTGAAGTTGTGTCGTGACGTTACGCTGCTGCTGCTCGGCGCGCCGCGGTCCGTGCATGAGCTGCGGGCACGGAGACACGATCCGTCATCTCCTGCGTGATAGTGGCTAATTCAGAGTGTGCTCCCCACCGCGGGCTGACGGCTGATTTTAGGTATTTCGGGTCTTGTGTCGGTGCTTTGCCATTGGCAGAGGGGGGGACACTCCAGTCCGCCCACCTTTACGGGCACGGTTGAGTGACATCTCCGCCTTTTTGTGATATATTGCACTTAATTTCGAAGAGATGTGTTTTCGAACTGTTCCTTTTAATAATAATAATATTCGCACGGTCTGTTGATCCTTGTTTGAATCTTGTAAGAAAGTTGGTTTAAAGTGTTCTGCTTTTGGCAGACAGCAATTCCATTCAGTAAATGATGCATGCAGCTTCTCTCATCGCTGAAGATGGCAGGCATGGGTCACCAATGCTACGGGTGCGAATTATGAGGGAGCTTGAGAAGGACTGGTCCTAATTAAGACTTGTACTTTACCAACTTGAAGTCAACATTCAAAAGTATTTATTCATTTTACGTGTTAACTATTTTTCTTTGGATTATAGGCTTTGGGAGAAAAAAACATTTCACGAATAACGTGTGTTTGTCTGAGGCGGTAACCATAGCAACAGAAGGTAGCTCGAGCGCTGGGATTCGTAACGGACGGTATATTTTACAGACGGTATATCGACATATGTGTTTATATCGCTTCATTACACATTTACCTATCACATGAAGTGTTTGATTATAAGTGTTTAAGACATTGCTAGTGGCGCCAAAACAGTTCTGTTGCATGAGACGGAATTTACTGACAATAAATTATATTTATATCGACTCCCCCTGAAAGTCATTGAAGATTTTGCTTTCTATATAACTAAGAAATTATCATTCACCATGTCTTTTGTAAAATACAGCTTAAGATGGTATGGACTAAGATGCTCATTAGCTGGTCATTAAGTTGACTAGCTACCATGTTGCAAAAAAAACATCTTGACTAGCTGGTAGCTGATTTGTTGTTGGTCCAAGATTGTTAAGCAGCAAAATATATAATTTGAAATCAATGCGGTTCAAACAACTTTGGACCCCACTGATATTCACTGTATTGCTTTTTTCCAATGCTTTTGTTGTTGTTGTGTGTTCCACAGAACAAAGAACGCCACACAGGTTTGGAACGATATGAAGGTAAGTGATGACAGAAATTTCATTTTTGGGTAGACTGTCCATTTAATAACTACATTACAAAACAACTGATATTTATATTTGCTTAATACAATTCCTTCCTTTAATGTATGTGTCCTCAACAATTTAACATCCAAACATTCAGATCTTGCAAACAACAACAATAAATAGACCATTCAAAAAGATTCTTAATGAAATCCTGCTCCCTCTAGTGGTAGTTGGTAAAAGTAACAACCTAATAAGTAGAGGAGCTTAGATATTTACCTGTAATCAATCGTGTGCAAAAAGTATATAAATAAATGCATACATGAAGAAGGCAAACAACACATGCATTCTGTCATAATGGGAAACATCAGCAAGTCAAAAGCTGTTGGGTGATGGGAGCTGGTTGATGACGGAAAGCAAACAACTGTACTATCTCATGTAAAGATGCTCTCTGCAAACAAGAGCTTGTTTGCTCTAAGGCAGGGAGGGTTGGACAGAATAGAAGGTGGAGAATTAGCTGTGCAGTATCGTAAGCTTCAAAGGGTGGACATGTTTATGGGCCTTACATGTGTTCTTTCGCTAGTGCAGAGATCAAAGTGCACAGCCTATTCAGATTTTCTGTTTGTGTTTGATGGTTGCAGTGGAGCCCAGGTTTTGCTAATGGGATGGAAACTTTCAGAATGCTGTATATTTAGACTGCGTTCATATTATTAATCTGGCATCAGTTACCATTATGTATGTCGCTTTGGATTTCATTCCTGAAATGAACAGTTAATTGATGCTGGGTGCAATATGGTTGCAGTTGACCTTTTTGATGATTTGCAAGACCTTGTTATGCATGTTTCTTTAGGTACGACCATAGAGTTTGATGTAACAAATGTGGCTATATTTGAAGTTGGAGACAATGCGATATAACTCCCTTTGAGTACATGTATCTAATCTTCATGAGTGGCACAATTTGCACTTGAAACGTCCCTTGTAAAGGAAATGCTAATCCTTTCTTGATGATGTATTTTTATGTCCATGTACTAGCCAAAAGAATGGCTGATGTGTTGCGTAGGTAATTGAAATATTCAATTCAAACCCATGTTCTAGGCCACTTGTAAATAAGGGCTATATCCCTATACAAATTTGCAGCCAAGAGACATTTTTGGATGGTATTCTCTTAGGCCGGTGAAAAATAGAAATAAATTCGAAGAGAATGCAAGGGAGGAACCGAAAGGGAAGAAAAAAATCCCATCAGATGCTTTTGTTAGCGTTTTGACCACAGAGCTCTCTTGCCAAAACTGCACTTTAGCTGTGCTCTCATAGTTTAGGAGGTTACACAATGGAATCTGTTTCTTTTCATTTACTTCATCAAGATTGTAGGGGAAAAGAGGACAATTTTCCTTGTCTTGGGGGAATATCTTTGTCTCATTGAATTTTGTCAGTGACCGTTTGCTTGAGAGCCCCTTAAAAATGCCAGGAGAGACGGAAAAGGCTTGTTTAGCACTTTTGTTCTGTAGTACAAGGAATGGAAAGTGGACATCAATACACCCCACCTCCCTTCAGGGCTGTTGGGTTTCAGTTATTCATCTGCAATTACTTTGGCGTAGTTTTTTTTTTTTTTTTTTCCCTCTGTTGCACCCTGTGACATCTCTGAGTCCAAGTGCGTGCGATCAACAAGTTGGTAAATCGCAGTTGAATTTGATCACATGATTATGATGCTCGGCTAAATCCCCAGAGCTGACAAAAGAAAATTGTAAACACGTGTACAGAGATATGTTTTAGAGCCATGTCTTCCCAATTACAGTCCAACGAAAGAAGAAAAAAACGGCATATTTTCATTAATGTGTTGCTTATAAATGTCTGTGTAAATCACGCAATTTTCTATAAGTTATTCCAGAATGAATTCTTTTTTTTAATATTATTCTCTCGCACTCAAAACATAAACCAGATGCTGGTACGTCTACCCACAAACAGATGCAGAAACAGCTGGAGTAGTGACACTGTAGTTTAATATTTACTCACTGTCAGCATATTGTGTTCCTTTTTTGATTAATAAATGAAAGAATAAATGTTATTTATAATTAGATATTTTATAATAATCTCCAAATTGTCCCTAAATTATATTATTAATCTTTAAAACGTTTTTTAATTCATTTGTTTAGAAAAGTTACCTTTAAAAAATCTAAATTTTACAGCAGTGAGGATTCAATGAAATTGCAATATTCAAACATACCAGTAGAGGGAGGCAGAGCTCCATAAAGTAATCCATTCCCACTACCAGGTTTCAGACCAGGCTTCCAGTCATCAGTGGTGTAAGGGTATCCACTGTCTGTCCCCCATCACAGTTAAAACTCCCCACCTCAGGTTTAGCATAGGCGTAACCTACCCAGCTCCCCCCACATCCTCTGGTCAGAGCAGTTTCTATGAACCTCCACAAGGGGGCTCTACTCGTCTGCCGATTCGCAAAAGATGAACAACTGTGCTGCCGCCCAGAATGAGAACTGCACCTCACTGCTCCCGCCATCTTGTTTCCCGCCCTCCGAAGTATAAACTTATACACTGTCGATTAAAGCTGAATCAAGGCTGCCTGGCTCTGACCCAAAGCCCGCCATTTTTTCGCATGAGGCGTTCAAAGCGCTTTCGTTGTCTACGTGTGGCAAGATCTAGCCATTTTTTGTTGCTTAGCTACATTTTTATTTAATAAAAAATCATTTGAGATTAAGTTTTGCAAAGGATGTTGTAATATTGTCTTATTAAAATTATGTTAGTGATAGCACAGTATTTTGTGGTAGCGACGATTGATATGAATGTAATGTCTATTGCAGGGAGTTTTGATTTAAGGGTCAAAGGGCAATAAAAGTTTGACTTTGGATGTTTCTGGACTGGATGTCATTATTATTAGAGAAAGACAGCAGAGCACTGGGATTTTCCAATCTGCAATCTTTCATGGCCTTTTTTTCCTCCTCCCTGTATTAGTGCTGACCTGGTTGATGGGGTCTGTGCGTAATCACACGGGTGGACTGAAGGGTCACCTAAATGGCTAATTGACTTATAATGAAAGTTCTTTCCCGATTCCACAATGCAAGCGCTTGTGAATGTAGGATGAGGTGGAAATAAGCCACAGGTCAGTGCAGAGAATGAGAGCGAGGGATGGAGAGAGCTGGAGAGATTGTAATGGGGTAAAAAAGAGGGCTTGTCTTTTTGGTACCCATGTGATGAATGCCTGTTGGGACAACAGATGTGTGGTGATGTCATTTAGTGTGTGTGTGTGTGTGTGTGTGTGTGTGTGTGTGTGTGTGTGTGTGTGTGTGTGTGTGTGTGTGTGTGTGTGTGTGTGTGTGTGTGTGTGTGTGTGTGTGTGTGTGTGTGAGCGTACGGGGAGGAGCGATAGCAAAGTGCACTCAATTCTCTGGTCTGTAGTGAAATTTTCGGTCATCCCTGTTGAAAAGACACATTTCCATACTGGTTTATGCCTGATCTGGAGCTGGTGGACATAAAATATTAATTGGAGACACCAGCATCTAAAGACATGACAGGATTTTGACCCCTTGTTTTAGTTGCCGACCTCGTGGTTTTCTGGGGGGTCAAGGTCTCTAAGCTCTACAGGGGTCTTATTGTTGAAAGAGTTCCTCTTTAGGGCCTTTTACCTTTCTGTACCCTGCTGTCACCGCCCAGCCACCTTGCACAAAACCGGCCACTCACTATAACGGGCCACTGAGCTAAAGGTTTCTGATTTAATTGTGGTTGCAATGTTAAACTTTTGCCTCTGTCTTCTGACTCTCTGTGCGAGGCATAAGAAGTCAATTGTTCTTGCGGTATGCCGTGACAATAGCTGTTTGTCATCATGTGGAGCCAGAGAGAGACGGGGCAGCACACACAGTAACTTCACTACGCCGCTGCCAATGCTAGGCTTTCCATGCAGGGTCACACCAAGGTCAAAGTACTCTCGATCACACCATGTTGTGTGCCAATTACACCAATGCGATCGCCTTTTTCTCGTTGACGATTTTAACCCGTTCGCCCATTCAGTTATTTTTGCTGACAAAAAGTGTGTAGAGCATTGTATTAAAATGGGAGCCGAAGACCAGCTGTCAGGCCGACTGTGGGAACCTTCTGAGGTCGCCACTTTAAAACTCAGTATTTTAACCGAATCCTTGGTTGTTTCACATTTTAATCTATAGGTTTCTCGTGTTTTTAAAACGAGGATCTCTCTAGGGCAGTCGTGCACATGTGAACAAATCCTTTTAAAAGAAGGAATGTCTCGCTGTTGGAGCCTCAAAGCTCACGGTTTAGTGATATATGTCTTAAACGTGTGATTTCTCTAGCACAGATTAAACCTAATCTCAGAATAAAAGGGATTTTCTATGGAGAATCACTGTTGATAATGCAGTTTAGTGTAGGACTAAGGTTAATCTGTTTCTGGGAACCGGACCAAGATGATGCAAATATGAACAAATTCTTAACTGTTTCATGTGATTCTATTGCTCGGTGTGCAGAATAAGCAGTTGTAAAAGAAACATCTTTGGAGCGCTTGTCAAGTCAAAGAGGGGCTGAGGGAGTCCATACATTTTAAGAGCTAAACCAACAGCATATCAAAGCGCCAACACCAGAAGAAATCACTCTTAATGTAAAGTGATACACACAGCTGTCGGACTTAGCTGGGCTCACCGTTTTTCACTTAACCTCAGACAAAGAGGCCATGCGGAGCCAGTAGTCAAATTTTATACTCCAGGCACTTGATTTACTGTGAAGAAATGGCTGTGAGCATCCAGAATATGTCAAGGATGTTATCTGGTTTTGTGATAAAGTCATAGGTGTGCTCTGGGTTTTATCGTTCTCTCGTTGCCTCGAGACTGTGACCCCTGTCTGAGGACACGGCTCGTTTCTCGGTAATCATTCACTTCTTTTAGCCTTGGGTTGCGGGGCTGTGACAGGCATTGTCTTGGCTCTTGAAAACAATGTAAAGATATCTCATGTAATAGACCTGCATTACTGAAACCCCAGGCATGTGTTTTGTTCCAAAACTAATGACTCAGCAACAATTTAGTACGCTGTATGTACACTAGCATTCACAAATATATTGTATGCAAAGATGCTTTTTTTTTGTCAGCCAAAATAAATAAAATAACGTTTTTTTTTCTGAAATACAGTAAAATTGTGAAATATGGTTAGAATTTAAAGCTGCAGTCTGTAACTTTTTGCGCTCTAGCGGTTAATAAACAGAACTTCATGCGTCTTGCGGAAGAACATTGCAGCCGGAGCTACTTACTCGGAGAGCTTACTCTCTGTTTATGTCTATGGCGAGTCACGCAGGGACTGTGCTCCTCCGCAGCGGTTCCTACCCTACCGGTTTGAAATAGTCCCAATATAAACACTTATTATAAGTGTACCATAATGATTCAGGGTAAGACAAAAACACGGTTTGAAAATGGATTCATGTTGTACATTCTCATTATATAATTTTTGTAAATCTTGAACACAAAAAAAAGTTACGGACAGCAGCTTTAAGGCCTGTACACACCGGGACGAATAATGCGCGCGCATGCGCGCGCCAGCGTTTTTCGGCGCGTCTTGAGTGTTCAAACCCAAGCGATTTCCTCTGGCGATGCGCCGAGTGAACATGCAAATTCAGTAGATGCGCTCCCGGTACACAAGGTGGTGCTGCGACACTTTACGCTTCTGACACTCACTTGTCACACAGAAGAAGAGAGACAGTATTTACGTGCTTGCCAAAACCATAGATATATTATGTCTATGGCCAAAACCATTCACAGACACTTTTTACTAACTGGCAAGCAGCATCAGCAGCTCATCTTCTTCTTTGTCTACTTCGTCGTATCAATGCATGCTCGGCAAGACCGTTTTGTGCTCGAGCGCCACCAAGTCGTGTTTTACTGTCACTTCAGCAGCTCCAGGCACGTGAACAAAAGCGCCGATCTCATTGGTTGGCCAGTTTTTAACGTGCCGCGTCAAAATAAAAAACCAAACCCGAGGCGTTTTTTAAAAAATGACGCTTTTACGCCTGCCGTTTTTCGCGTCGGTGTGCACACTCACATTGGCGCCATTTGTTTAGTCACAAGGCGTTAAACGTCGACGAAAAACGCGTGCGAAAATCGTCCCGGTGTGAACAGGCCTTTACAATAACTGTTTTTTTTTATATATATTCTAAAATGCTGACCGCCGAAGCTAGTTATTTTAGTCTATACAATTTTAAATATGGATATTTTTCCTACACAAACGCGCCACTTCGCTTCAGAAGGCCTTTATTAAGCCCCCGGAGCTGTGTGGAGCAGTTATATGATGGATAGATGCACTTTTATGGACTTCAAAAATGACCCAACAATTCACTGGCATTATAAAGCTTGAAAGAGCCAGGACTTTTTTAATATAACTCAGATTTTATTCGTCTGAAAGAACAATGTCGTATACACCTAGGATGGCTTGAGGGTGAGTAAATCATGGGCTACTTTTCATTTTTGGGTGAACTATCCCTTTAAGCCTAGTCCCATGCAGATTAAAATGCATGTTTGAGCTGTTTTAACTGAAAGCAACTTGCACTGACATATTAAAATATGTAATTAAGTTGGCTTGGAAGAGCCAACTTACTGTTATTGCTATTAAACGTATTCTTCTTCTGACCATACATTTCTGACTGTATCTCCTCCTAGAGCTTTAAAGCCACAACCACCAAACTCGGCTCAGACCTTTAGACTGTTCTGACTCGAGTAGCTACTCTGACCCGACTTACGGTTTTCCTAAAAATGCTGATTAAAACTCGGAAAAACTCCCATAGACAGTATTGACTTTAAAAATCTCAAACTTTAAACAGAAAATCTTCAAACTTTAAGCTTTTAAAACTTTTTTTTTTACTTTCTGATCGGCTTTTTCAAGTCAACTTAAAGTTTGTCTCGACGAACGCTTTTTTTATCTAGTTGCCATTGTTTTGTCTCAAGATGCACACCAGTAATGTTTTTTTCTAAGGAACATTTATAAAAGCTACTTAAATGTTTTAACTGAACTATGGCATAATCCTGACTTAATCTAAACCCTGTCTGTGAGACCAGGCCTCAAAAAAAACAAAAAAAAAAACAGACCCCAGACTTTTAAAGATAGATTAATTAAAAAATAAAATAAATAGAGGGGGGGGGGGGAGCAAAGTTTACACTACTATAATAATAAAAATTAGATATCATAGATAGATAGATATTTCATTCAGTGGCAATGGCATCAGGGACATTAGAACCCATTATTCTCTTTATTCAGTGTTTGAATAATCACAATATAATTCTGGAACTATAAAATAAAATAGTTGTTTGTTCTTGTAATGGCGAGACACTGGCAGAGTGCAAGTCTTGTGGGTGTGGCACTGCAGCGTGCCCATGGACGCCAGTCATAGAGGGAGGTAGGGGGCTGTTGCAGCATGCCTTTCTCTCTCCCACTCTCTCTCAGCGTCCCGCCCCCTTTGCCACTGCCATCTCTTGGCTTTCCCAGAATGCCCTCTGTCTGAGAGCACTGGCCTGAAATAAAACTATGAGGGCCTGCACGGAGAGAATGGGAGCTTTGTCTCAGCTGCCATTTACACTGTCTGGGGGCATAGAGACAGAACTCAAAGAGAGTGTCTGATTGCAAATTAGCACAGCCCAGGGCTCAATGCTCCATGCACTCATACACACTCACGCACTGGCGGTGTGAGGCGTGGAGAAAGTTCTGCATTAAACGCCGCTGAAGATCATTACGCCCTTTCGTTCTATTGAATAGTGCCACATTTCAGTCAGGGGCACAAAAAATAATTAGCAGCAGGCTTCTCTTGTGCTGACTTGCGTATGACCGAAGCATTTGGGCTTGTTTAGTATGCAAGTGATGCCGGGTCTGAATTTGTGATTAGCTGAAAGACAAAAGCTGCAGCCGGTGCACTGCAGGAGCGACGTCTCTATATCAACGGGCTCCGCGAGTGGGCCTCTCGCTACGTTTCGGTGTGATTGACTTGCGTCAGAGAGGATTGCATACAATTTGTTGCGTGATGACTCTATTAGGCATGAGAATTCACCATCTTTATCTTATAGATGCAAATGTAATCATTTTGAGTCGCTTGACCTAAATGCGCCCTGGCCAACTGTTTTCAAGGTAATCGGATGCCTGAGGAAGCAATTTTAGTTTGTGTGTATTAAATGTCATATAATCATCTTCCCTTGACTTTCTGGTTTACAAATGTGGAGCACTTGCTGGCAATAATGTGTTTTATTCCTTGCATGTATTTATTTAATTACAGAGGCATATAATGCTAGAGACTTAACGTGGTTCAATAAAAGTTTCATGTAAACATGTGATGCCGTGTGAACTCGATAACCCTTTCATAATAATCTGCCTGCCACCATCTCCTGTTAATTCCCACGAGGCCACTTTGTGTAGGACATAAACACACGCGCGTTCACACATAGGACACAATTCGGCCCTTTAATCTGATTAGCTGTGTCTGTATATGGATGAACCTGTGGGTTCATTGAGTGTGTTCCTCTTCTTCTACTTTAACCGGCAGAGTGGTGAAGCAGTCACACCAGTATTCATAGGGAAAGCAATCTGGTTTTTGGACCCAGAGGGGACAAATGCAAGGTAAATAGTTCTTAAATACATTTTAGCCATCATGTCTGTCAACACCATCCTGTATGAGAACTAATATGTTCCTTAAGTGTTAAAAAGATGGTAGTTATTTATAGTCAGTCCTATCCTCTCTTTTTCTTTTTTTTTAATCTACATTACTTTCAAAAAGGAATAATAACTAAATAAGGGTGTGATCAAAGCTTTTATGTGATTTATTTTTTGTCTTTGTAATACATTTTAAAACAGTATCTAAAAATGTTACTCAGCCAAAAAAAAGTAAACCATTTGTTTACTGTCTTCAGCCCATTTTATTGGAAAAAATATTGCCTTGTTTGAAAAAATAAAAAAAAACCTTATATCTGTATCTGACTCTCTGTACTCTGCCTGCTTTGTAAAATATTTATGTGTAGGTATTACTTTTAAAAATACATTTCCGAATGTGTTATTCCTATGACTATGGGCCACAAATACAGCAGACTTGACAGAGGAGCCCTGAAGCAGGAACAAAAATCTAACTAATTGTCTTTGAGAGCCAATAATAAGGGTAAATTGGAATATTAATACAAAGTTATTTCCTTAACAGTTGTAAGTTAAAATTGCTTTATGTAAGTGCATTTTACACATTCTGTAAGTATACTGAACATTCAGACACAATTTCTTAATATTAATATTGCAATTTAGCCAGATTTTTTTTTTTTAAATAACACATTATTAGCCAAAACCAGATGAAAATGCCCTTCAAATAGCACACACACACACACACACACACTGGTTTAACACAACATCAAATCACCTGATACCCCGAAGCCCTTCTGACTGACCCCATTTAATCCCCCCTGCCCCATTGGTGATAAAAAATTTAAAAAAAAACTTTTAAAAACGTATCGTCACAAAAGATTACTTTTACAGAATTGTCCTATAAATGAAAGTGCTTTGATATAGCCAGTGTAAATTGTCACATGACCAGAGCTGTTTAATACCAGTTTGCCCTTCTGAAAGATGTTTGAGTCAAAACTCCATAAAACATGTTGCATTACAGATAAAGTTACAGTTATCACAATTCATACATATAATATTTGAAGGGTCTATTGTTCTCATACGTCTCATATAAATAATCATAATAAACATGTCAGTGGTCACATTTTTAATAAGTAACTGATTGATTCACATTATAAGATGGCAGACTTCGTATTTTTATTGAAGTATTGTCACATTAAATGAAACAAAGTAAAAGTTAAAAATCCCATATTAATATCCCCACAGTTGCCTGATAGTAAAAAAGATAAGTATTTGTTACTTTTTTTTTTTTTTTACCGTTTACAGAAACAACAAAAATCATATACTTGTACTAACTGTTTAAAAACTTTTCTCTCTTTCTCTCTTTTAGAAAATACATGTAAGTTAGTTTCATTGTGGGCTACTACACTTAGCTGGGCCTGGGACAGTTTTGGGAATAAACAGGTTAAACGACGGATTAGCAGACCAGGACACCAAACATTGATGAAAAACTTTATACAATGTTTAAACGCATTTAAATATGTCACATGTAGGCATTTGTAAAAAATTGTACGTACAATATTTTATTATTATACATACATCGGCATAGCAACAAGTAACAGTTAGTTATTTATTTATTTTAGGGATCAGCAAATTACCAAATATAATTCCTAACACCTTCTTCTTTATTCATGTTACTATCAAACATAATGGATGTTCCTGAACCACACTTTTATTTACTGTAGCCTACTTTTATTTACATACGATGTTACTTTTTCTGAGATCAAGCACAACAAGCTCCTCAAGTCCAAACTTTTACCTCACATTTGTCGTCGGTTTGAAAACGGACTGCTTTTCGTCGAGCTCTGAGGTAAATCTGCCGAACGGGTCGACCTCGACGGGCCCGTTAATTAAAAAAAACAATATCACGAGTGACCACCATCATTATATATCCAATGTGAATAAGAGTAAACGGTGTTATTTAGTGCTGGTAGATAGGTCAGCGGCTGCTGTCTGGCTCTTGTGTAACGGTCGCTGCGCGCGCTCGTGTGTGTTTGACTGTGTGTGTGTGTGTGTGTGTGTGTGTGTGTGTGTGTGTGAGAAGAATCACAGTTCACCTTAGTTGAACTTGTGTGATCTAGTTCATGGTAGTGTGAGGCTGTTGGTCCGGTCCTATGGCTGTCCTATTGAAGAATGAACAGATCTTCTTGATCATTTAAAAAAAAAAAAACTACCCTTAAAAGACGCAGTGTGTCGTCATGTTTTTGTGTAGATGAGAAGGTTGTGATAGTTTGCTCACGGACGGACTGTATTAACGGGTACGCGCGACAGAAAATTTCAGCCTGAACTTGAATAATAACGGTCGTCGTTGGTTTATTCACCGACTCCCGTCAAGTTTCTTTTGTTTGTTTGTTTGTTTTGCCGTTTCTAACGACAACTAAAGGAGTACGAATGATCCAGATGAAGCTAAGAAGCGGATGAAACGCAGACGTAAATAATGTAAGTTTGCCGTTCTCATGTTGTAGTTGCTCCCGTCGGTTGGTTTATATATTTATTTTCTTTGCTTTTACGCTTGGAATTATATGCGCCAATGTTACGAAGCCGGCATATGGGGCATTATTGAACTGTAGCCTAGTTTTCACAGCTTATTTCCTGGCATCAAATGTAAAATATCTGTCGAGCACGCACTCGAATGAATTAAACGAGGAATAGTTCATTTTATTAGTGCCCGAATAGAATAATAGAGTAATACACACATCAGACATAGAAAAGGAGGTCAGTTCCTCATGGCCAGACGTTTTTGTTCACGCTTTTCAAATAATCGATCGTGCTGCTCTCGTTTGGGGTTGTATAGATTCTTTTCTTTCACTGAAGGCACCATGAGACGGATCTGGTCGTCTCATTTAAAAGATAAATAAATCTAGTATGTGCACTTCATAAATGGGGTCGCTTACTTTAAGCTTTCTGCCAAACGAATCTCTTTTTTTTCCCATCTATATCAAACTGTGCTTGTTTACTACTACTTGTTTACATGTTTTCTACAAAGTGTCATGCAATTTAGTAAGATTAATTTAATCCCAACCTATATAATCATTATTAAAATAGAATATTTATGTTCCCTTTGTATTGAAAATTCATGCTAATATCTTTGTTTATGCATGACACAAGACAAGGATGCAAACTAAGTCCTCAGACAGTATATGTCCCTTTTGGTTGATTATAATGCTGTTATTTAAATACATGACACTTATTTTCCTAAATGCAAATTGCTATTGTTGTAGACATTTTTTTTCAGTCAGTGAGAATATAGCTTATTCTGAAATGTTAGACTGTGTGTGTGTGTGTGTGTGTGTGTGTGTGTGTGTGTGTGTGTGTGTGTGTGTGTGTGTGTGTGTGTGTGTTTGTGTCTGTGTTGCAGTGATTCTTAAAATGGCGAAAATCTTTTTCGGACTCAACCCAGAGATGGAATGTACGTCTACCTTTAATCTGGTAAGATTTTATCTTTTAAAGTCTTTTTTTTTCTTCTTCAGGGTGAGCAACTCCGTATAAATAATTGAATGCGATAATAATCTGCTGTTATATGCTAAAATTGAAATTACAGTTATCTGGACAGATGTTAGAATAATGAAGCCTACTGAATAATACAAACTGCAGTTTCAGGCACATATATTGCTTTACTGTGTGTATGTGCTTTGTAATGTATTATTAATAGATTTGAAAGTGCATGGATTTGTGCATCTCATAATGTGTCTGTGAAGCATTACTTCTGGTTGGTGAATGGTCTAACGCCTCTGTGTGTTGCACACACACATGCTATAGCATGTTAACCAACTTCCTTTGAGAATTGTTATGCTGACTGTGCAATTTCCAAGTCCGGTTATGACGGCCTGCTTATGCTCTAATTTCCTTTTGTGAATAATTTGCTTTGATAAACTGAAATAAGCAACAAACAAACAAAAAAAGAATATATTTCCTGTATTTTTACTCAAAAGAAACATAAATAAACGTAATAATGTTTTGGAAGCACAATTTTATCACCTCCAGATTTATTGCTCTATGGTTATTTGTAAAATGTGTGTTTTGAATTCTTTGTCAGTCTGTTTGGACCAAGTGCAATAGAGAAATTCAGATGTGTAGCTTTAGTTGTCCTTATCATTGCTTGGTTGCATTTTGAGAAAACAGAAATACCCCCTAAAACTAAACAGAAAATTAGAGGGAGGAGATTTTTTTTTTAAGCATGGAGATGTTTTAGGTATTTTTTGAGGTTTTACATGAAACCTCAGTCAGATGTTTTACATATGTTTGCCTCTTAATGTGATTCAACACTCACTGTAAACAATGCCATGCATTATTTCGAAGGGCCTGTGCATTTTTCTTTTTTTTTCCACAATCATTTTTCTACTCGTATACCTTCTGACAGAAGAGACGTTCGAAATGCTGATGATGTCAGCACTTCAAAACAACTGAGAAAAAAGAGAAAAGGGTCATCAGTCATTTGTGCAATCTGTTTCCACTTGTCTTAATGTTGTCACTCAGCGCTCGATTTATCTTGCCAAAAATATCTTTTCATTTACATCTCCTGTCGGGGAAATAACCAAACCGCCGTTGAACACAGAGCTCCGTAACTCGAGGCGGGAAGGATCGGGCCAGGCCGACGCTGAGAGCACACGACCGAGGCCAGATCGCATTCAGTAGGTCTGGCTGACTTCGTAAAGTGTGTGTGCACACTGTAAGTGTCTTTCCATGACTGGCCCCTGGTGCTACAGCCACGCCAAACTGTCAATCCCACAGGAATGTCTCCCCAAACTCTCTGCAACAGATGACAGAAATTTGGCATGTGTTATTGTCATATTCTTTTGCTCTCAGACTTTTTTTCTTCGTCCCTCCTCTGCTTTTATGCTCGGCCTCAAGTTTTTCTGTGCTCTCTCCCCTTTTTCCCTTGCTGCATTTCAGCAGAGACCGAAGGCCAAGCATGTAATGTGTCAACATGACCTGGACTCGGTACTGTAATCTGAGCATTACGTTTGGCCTTTCGAAACGATTTGATAATGATGCTGCGGCTCGTTACCGGCATCTTTTGTGAAAACGCTTTGAAAATCGCCAGATAATTGAGGAAAGCCGACCGAGCCCCTTCGAGATTACAAAGAGAAGAACAATCCTGCGTGCTCTTTGCACCGGCAAAGTCATAAATTCATCTGTCTTGTCGCTGGCCCGCATCCAAGCCGGTTTACCTCGGCTAACCCTAGGAGAAACGCATACATCATTTGAAATTTAAAATGCAATCACCACAGAGAGAGGAGGCGCCTCGGCTAACCTGACACATTCGCACAATCAATCCTTGCTTTTGTGCGGCTCGCGGAGATGATTTGAGTGGCCTGTAGTGTCAGCTGAGGTCAGGGGCGTGTCCTGAGCTTTTAGCCTGTAGCCTGTCTGAAGCTGGCACTAAAAGGTTGCACAGATGTGAGGAAGAGCTGTTAGAGCGCTGCATATCCGACAGGAGTCGGGAACATTACAGAGCACAGGGGGATGTGCCTAAGCTGCTCCGATTCAGGGTGCAGCAGAGGACAGTCAGACTGACACACATTCTGTAGTCACGGGGTTGCGTCTTACCTGTCATGCGGGGAGACATCAGGTGACGCCTTCTGTGCATGCATGTGCATGAGGTAACTGAGGTCGTGTGTGTGTGATTTATGTATGTCAGCGTGTGCGCGCATTCGTTTTTGATAACTTGTGGGTATGAGCGAGGAACTCTTTAAGTGCTTGACCTAATTTCGCAGGCAGAGAAGAATTCGACAGTGAAGGCCTTCCTCTGTTAGTGTGAGGTTGCTGTGCTGGGTGTTTCCTCCCAGGGTCTAACAGGAAGCTCATGTTTGAGTTCATTTGAGGACAGGGAGAAGGCTTTTCTTTCCACTGTGGATCATTCTAGAGAGGGGGGTTGGGGGGGGGGGGGGCAGGGCCTCAGCTCTGAATCGCCCTTCTGCAATCTGGCATGTGTTTTAGCTCCTTATACTGCTGTATTGTCTATTTTGGCTGAACTTAAGGTTTTTTTTTTTTTCGCTCCTGCCAAGAAAACATCTATTTTTTGGGCTTACAGTGAGCAGGAGCCGAGATTCCAAGTCAAAAATGACTTAATGAATCCTGTGAGCAAATGAAACAATCCTCTGCAGGGTTCTCTCCTGCTTCCTTTGGTTCGGTTTTACATTCCAGGCTCAACTGAGCCGGGTCGTGACCCAAGAAAATGCTGTGCTGTTCGCGGCGGTTTTGGATGAATATTCGCAGCACAGATGAGCTTATGGACAGCTCTTGAAATGAATTAAAGTGCTTGTGCTTTTTCATTGAGTTCAAGTAAATGTTGATGGGCTGTGATTTGTCGTTCACAGGCGCGGGGACTTTGGACGACTCTGACAGACATGCCTGACCACGCAGGTGAGAAACAATTTGACAAACTAAACCGACCATCAGCACACATTTAGCAGTGCCAATCTTTGTCACAACAGGCCGCTGCAGATTTTATTTTATGCGACTGTATTGTTCCGTTGAAAATATTTCAACTACCGTGTGAATATTATATAAATGGGCAAAAGTTGACATGTTTCTTTTAATATAATCTTAAGTGCATATTTGCAGCCACTCTGCAGGCTTGCAGTGCTCGTGTGGTCTCTTTGAAATGTGAATTCTGTGTGGGAGGCCTCTCTATTCATCTTCTGTGAACGTTTCATGTTGGTCGCTTAGTGAAGTAAGAAGATATCAGGTATTGTAGACATGTCTTTTCCAAATTAGAATGTACGCGTTATACGTACTGCATAATCCTAAATGTTCTGATGCTCGATTACATGTTCTGAACATCATATGCAGATCAAATCTTTCATCAGACGGTGGGGTTGTTCAAATCTAGGGCACGTCTTTGAGAGCTTATTTCTATGGTGGGCAGAGCAGAAAAATGATGAGGATCGACCTGTTAGTCTCCCATTGCATCAGTTTGACTGAAATTAGAGGCAGATTTGGGATGAAAGGTTTGCAGTATACTGATTGTCTGAAAATGATCGTTTCAGCGTGCCTGTGCTCAAAACCACACTGATCAAACATGATTTATCTTAGTGGTGAAGTTGTTGTCTGCTCTGCAGGGTTGGTTTTTGGCTTCTTTGTGACTGTCTTTCTCTAAATCTGTTCATCACTGTGTAGGTTGACATGTTGGTTGATACATGGATTCCGAAGTGCGTGAAATTAGCATGACATGAACTAAAACATTCCCTCTTTGTGATCTTTTACTTTTGCAAAACATCCCAGCACCTCCCAAATGATTTTATTTACTTGAGAGTCAGTGCTCCCAAACTTTGTAAGAAGCATTAGGATGTTTGCATCGCACATTTCGATATTCTCAGTGCATGTAGTGTGCAGCGGAGAAAAAGAAAAAGGAGAATGAAGATGCACCGCCTTTATCACTCAATCATCTAACGGTCTCTTTCACACGTTATACCCATTTCCTCATCTCCTGCAGTGTGGATGTACTCTCAGGTCATGTGCCGTTTACAGGTGTCATCCAGATGTTTTCTCGCGTGTTCTGATGCTCCCTCTGTTAGTACTTAATGTCATTTTTTGCAGAAATGTTCCTGATGTCTAGAGTATCACGCTCACACAAGCTTGAAAAAAAGCAAACGTTTTTTTTTCTTCTGTTGTGCAGAGTTAACACGTGTGGCATAAACATGACCAACATGACACTGTCACGGCTAGTTTCCTCTAAGTTTTTGCAGTCATTTCCCAGTTGTCTTTGAGCTACACTCTTAAAGGATAAATAGTGAGAACCGAAACATCTATTCGGTGAAATGCTCTTAGGAATACTTGATTCATGAATCTTTGTTTTTTTGCATAATGACCGCTAAACTATCCAACCAATTTCCTACATAAATGTACTAGTTTCATGTCTCGAATTTCTTTCCTGTTTCTCAAATCAATATTTCATGTCTATTTATTTTCTTTTTCTTAAGTAGCTGCGTTTATATAACAAATCAAAATGAAAACACAAACACAGGGCTCGAATTTCGGCACAGGGTTACGGGTATTGCGCATAATTTTCCTCATTCCAGCAGGTGTCGTGCTTATAAAGTAGGAAATTCCTGCGAACATTTACTCCGTTTGCTTGTTGGTTGAAAGAGCAAATTAATTCACACAGATCAAATCAGTAATTTGAAAACTTTCTGTGAGACTCTCTTTCAAAATGCGCACATGGCTTCACATCACCTCATCGCGTCTATACAAGCCAGCTGCATGCTGCGATACAAGACTTTTGCTCACATTTCGGAACAGAATTGTCAGTTACCCAAACAGACCAGTGTTGCATCGTTACTAAAGTTTATCATATGCATGCCATGAATTGTACCCATACCCATACAGAGAGCACACATAAAGCCGCCTCTCAAACAGCTTGCGAGTACCAAACTAAGTACTTTTTTCACGGCTTATTGCGCTTCAACATTCAGAGACGCACAAAATTAGATCAAAATGCCCGTCTTAGCGAGTATTCACATAAACGCAGTCATGATGTCTTAAGTGAGCGTAAAACAGTTCAGAAAGAAAACGCATCATGCATCAGTATATTGGATCCGTGCATTAGCTCTTAAAGTGACAGCAGCCTAATATACCTGCTGCTGTCTGTGTCATTACTATTAATCAAACAACAAAAGATAGCGAGGAGAATTAATCTGTTTTAAATTTTTTATACAATTTCTCTAGTATTCCTCCTGTATCTGAATACTGTTAGACCTACCTGAAAACCTTAAAGGGATAGTTGTTTGAGTGAACTATCCCTTTAAGTTTGTCAAGGTAGACTTTGGGTCTGTTCACACAAGATGTGCTAAAAATTATTTAAAATCTTATCACATGCAGACGGACAACTTTGACTATTTTGTCAAATCACGCAGATTTTTTAGCATCTTGTATTAAAAATACTGCAACTTTGAAAAATCACACGTGATCCATTCTGCTCCGTCCAGCTGTAATGTAAGAACCCATTCTTTGGGGCTGTGAGCAGCTCCATCTGCTCTCCGTAGGTGCAGTTTAATGGAATTGGAATTTCATATAAATTTCTTATCATAGCAGAAGCTTTCAAATCAACCATTGCAACATCCAGACTTCTTCCCAACTACAGTGAGTCGAGAATTCGCACTGACGACCAAATATGGATTGTTTAGTTTGCATAATGATTATGAGAGTCAGAATTACTGGCAATATCTTATGTAGTAATAAAATCATACAGCTTGAGCAGAACAATGTCCTTGAGATATTTCATTGTTAGAGATCATAGCCAAGCACACATTTTTATTACATAAACTTTTTGTTTGGCGTGTTATAAATCTGCACAGTCGTAAATAATTTTATCACAAAGTGAGCTGCTTGTGGTTAATGGTGTTTTAAAATAATTATGTACCTCAGCTCACCGTCAGACCATGTCTATTATGATTTTTGTTTGATTGACAAATATGACTTGCAACTTGTTCATGTGTCATCATCTACCTATCCGTTGTTTATAATGACAATTGACAAATGAGTAATGTTGTTTGTCACAGCTGCATTTGTCTTGCATATCACGCATCCTTTACTTATAAGAGTTATTGTTTTTGCAGAGTAATGTCATTTATCATTTTTAATGTTGTTTTTTAATTTTTTGTCTCTAAAACCGTTGATTGTGATGTCTCCTGACTTATTACCTGCCTGTCCAGTGTAATAAAGCTCTTTATTTGTAAATATCCTCCCCTGCCACATTCAAGTGACCATTGTGTCAGATTTAAGCAGTTGCGTTTGTTATTCTATAATGGATTTCCGTATAGGTTTTCTGCACAAAGCATTCAAGATGAAAAGTTTTGAAATTGCAGTGTGTAATATTTCAAAGAACTGAAATGGACAGATATGTTTGATTCCCCCCCAAAAAAGTGTAAATGCTGGCTCTGTGATGCTACTAAAACATTGGTCTTTGTTTGAGCATCCCGATGAGCCTGACACAGCAACATTGGCTCGACCAATGGCATTAGTTTGTGCAAAATTCCTTTTGAGGGGCAGAAATTTGTGTATTCGTTGTGAATTCTTAAATGAGAACGTGTTTTTTTCTTTTCCACTGCGCTACTTTTGTATTGTTTTTCAATGTAAACACTTTCTAGACCAACTCGCGTCTTGCGTCTTTTGCAGCGTCTCGAGCATGACACGGCATTCTAAAAATTGCCGCTTTTAAACTTTAAATAAAAAGTGTTGTGTCTCGCGTTTTTAACATCAAAAACGCATTCTGTGTGAACCGGCCCTAACACAATAAGCAAAACAAAAAATTTTATTAAATAAAACAAAAATCCGATGGATCTCATTGACTTTTTTTTAATTTTTTATTATTATTAGGCTGTTGTTAGTGTTGAGTTTGAAGGCCCAGCTCCAGACGAGGGCTGCTCCATGGGTAGGCCAATGTTGCATTGTTGGCAGTGGCTCATTTGAATAGCCCTTTAGTATTTTCTGTGAGCAAGTCAGCGCCATTTGCATTTGTTCCAGTCACAAAGGTTTACAGGTCAATAGAGACCAAGCTAACATGCAGAGGAACCCTCTCTCCTCTTATTCTCCTTTCTCTCCTGTCTCTCAACCTTCTTTTGCCCTTCCTTGGTTGTCATGATAAACTCTGCCCGTCTCCCTGGGAATGTGTTTGTGCATGCGTGTGTGTGTGTGTGTGTGTGCGTAGCAACACCTCAGATGTCTGGTGAGTGATTAATTCTAAGCTGGGAATAAGACTGAAGAGAGGCCCCTGGTAACCCTCAAGCAAACACCAACAATAATTCGATTATCACACTTGAACATGCTTATTTAGCCCATGCGTGGTCGTGCATGCGTGCGTCTGTAGGTCTGCACACTGAGGCAGAAGAACACAGAGCATACCTGATTAAATGGAGCCCATTCAGGACTGTTGTTTGTGAGCAGTTTGAATGGCTGCAGTGCTGACACATAGCTTCTTAGATGCGCGCACATAGACAGAACCAGAAGCCCCAGGTCTTCATAATTAATCCCAGAGTGAGCTCATGGCTCAATCCTCAGAGCTTTAACTCTGTACTTTCCATATGTCACACTCCTTCATACATGCACACATACAGAGAGAGAGAGACACATGACCTACACTGAGAAAGTCTCTCATGTGTCACGATCCCCATTACTCTTTTTGTATTTATTTATTGTATAACAAGTACCAGTTTAGTTAAATTCCTTTAGTTGAATTGAAGCGATAGTTTCAACCCCCCCCCCCCCCCCCCCCAAAAAAAACAAATTCTGTCATTCACTCACTCTAAAAACTTTTTGACTTTTTTTTTCTTTAGTTATTGTACAGTAGAATGGCCCAGCTATCTCTTTTCAGTAATGTGAAACTAAATGATGACCACAGTTATCAGGCAGGATTTTCAGTGAATAATGACTTAAATTTTAGTCCGTTCCACAAGATTTTGTGGTGCAATTTGACTTTTTTTAAGCTTAACAGCTCATGAAAAAGAGCAGCATAGGCATTCTTCAAAACAAAACAAAAAACAAAAAATGTGGAGTTCCACAGAGTTTGAAAAAACATATTTATAACAATATGAGAGTAATTAAATGATGACAGAAGTTTTTGGTAAACTATTCATTTGATTATTTTAAAATGTTATTATTAATATCACTATTTGAACTAAACTAGTTTACAATGTCTTGCTTTAAAAAGAATTTCATATATATATTTATGTTTCTCAACATTTTTTGAAATACATATATCTTGCGTAGTAAATATTGCAGAAAGGCTTTGTCGTGAGCATGGGTGGTTCAAATATGCTTTAGATATGAAATCTTCTGGTAGCGCAGCTCTGCCATAGCCTACGTTTACATTTTTTTAAATTAAAAAGTCTCTCTTAGTTTATCCAACATTTTCACAGTGTGTTTGTTTGCGTTTTTAGTGTGGCCATAGGAAGGCAGTAGTCAATCTCTGCATCTCTCTTTGGCCTGTACTTGTCCCCTCTTAGCTGGACGTGTGAATTGCAGCACAAAACGTGGGCTGCTGGATCAGCATGCATGCTACATAAAGACTGCTTTTGTTATAGTCTGCACGCTCATGACCGCTGGCATCTATAGCCCCTCACCCCCAACCACACCAAACTGCACCAGGCTGAGTAGAGAAACCCCCATGGAGGGAATGGACAGTGACTTTCAGTCTTATAAGCTCACACCCATAAAACTTTATAGCAAAATGAATAAATAAACTTTAAAAAATGTGTATTTCTTCTCCATTATTTTCCCTCTGGGGGCAATAAAGTCTTATTTTATTCCATTCCACATCAAATTTAAGTGAATTTGTCTTGTTAGAGATTCATTATAGGATAAAACAGTTCTTAGATATAAATCAGATAATGTTCCAGTGCAGCATAACTCACTCTATTTGCCATTTGAGATATAATTATGATTCAGAGTAAAAACAGAAATTCCACACGGCTATTTAATGCTGTCGGCAGATGACGAGCAGAGTGCGTGTCTGTTGGGCCTCAGTCGACACAGGCCTTAGAACTGAAACCATGAAGGCAGACATTGCCTTGCAACTGCCGCGCCGATATTGCACCATATTCACCTTAGCCTATTAAAGGTTGGGATTCCCATCGGGAGAACACTCACGCGCAGACAATTAATGGAACAAAAAATAAGAAAAACCATGACAAGATAATACGTTTGCGATAATGAGCCTCCACTGACCTATAATCATCCTTTTAAAATGAATTTTAACCAGGATAATGTCCTTGAACACCAGCAATGACAAGTGCCACATTCTGTGTGGTTCTTCTAAAAATTGGATGTTGTTCTGGGCCCTTTACTGTTGCGATGACCTAGGCAGAGATTGACGTTCCCAAAGAGAGGAAGCTGACCTCTAGGCCATCGTTTGATAGTGTTTTTCAGTTATTTTCAAGTTGACACGGTAGTAAGGAATTAGTTAGATATGTCTAATAGTATATTATTTAAAAACCAAAGTGCATGTAATAAAGACCACCGTCAGATGCTAGCCTGACTCAAATGATTTGTTTGTGCTCTAAAATTTAACAACTGCATAGTGACTAAATTTAGTCTAAAGCTGAGCTCAATTAAAAAAAGGAAATTACACTGGAAAGTTTCCTTCATGGTCTTGCTATCATTAAAACCATGCTTCTCTTATGTCTTTATTTAATATAGAGAGGAAATCAGCAGAAAAAAATCATCCAGAGGGTGTGATATTATCAAAGTGCACTGTTGGGGCTCCGTCCAGCGCATCCCTAACTCCGGTCATTGTCGGTTGTGGGGGAGGAGGGTTGACTGGGTGTAGAAGGCTCAGCTGGGGCAAATCCTGGAGGTCTCGTCCATTCGGAGGCGAAGTGACGTGGCACATGCAAAAGCAGGCTGTGCTGGCTTTTAAGAGCCAGAACTTTTTAAGTGCCAGAACTGTCCCCGTTCCCCTCGTACACACACACACACACACACAGCTCTCCAGCACTCAGGAAAATAAAGAAGGACTGGTGTGTTAAAATGTATTATTAGAAGCAAACCAGAATGGACAGGCCGTTTGGAGTGGAGATGAGCGTTAACATGCATCAGAGGTTATTTAGGGGGGAGTAAAAAGCACTGAATGATGCCTTCGTGTTGTAGAAATATTTGGAATACGGACGTAGCGATTAATTTGTGCATGCAGTTTAGAGATTGAAGGTTTGTTGTACGTAGCCTCAAACAGTTTACACTCTCTTAAAATGTTTGAATGCATCAGAAGGAATTGATAATTTAACACATTTCGGTACACCCTTGGACTGGAGTTCGTTTGTGGTTAAATATTTGCTAGTAATTTGTTAGAATAATGACTTTTTTTTTTTTTTGGTGTATGCCCTTTCCCCTACAGCTTGAAGTGATATATTTGGTTTTGTGAGCTGGACATGTCCCCTCAAAAACAGTACACCTGTTAATTGTCTTTTGTTCTCTTTTACTTGTGTATTTATTATGAAACTGTCTGATAGTTTGGAAGTTTCAGAGTTAATCAAAATGCCACAGAATCCTGCTCCTCTCTCGCAGCATGCGGCAGTTAGCGGCCATGCGAGTGAAGTGGCCACGGAGAAAGTCTGTCCTGTCTATCTTTTAAAAAAATTGTTTTAATGTGTCCCTTTTCCCCCACACAACTGAATATTTTAAGGTGAGTTACTAGTGAGTAAAGTCCTTTTTAAAATGTTTCAGTGCATTTGTAGCTGTCGGATACAGATAAATTACGGTAGTGAGGTCAAACAAACTCTTGGCAAATGAATTTCTTTTTACCGGTTGAAGTGAGACCTCCGTGATGAACTCATTCCTAATTTATGTTACTGTTGATGAATAGTATAAAGATAGCATGTTACGGCACCTAAAGAAGGTAAAAAATAGGAATAAAAGGAGGTGAAAATAAAATAGAAAAATTAAGCATGTAATGTGAGTTTTAGATATGCATTAACACGTTTTATAATCAAGGTTTTATATTCATTATTATTCAGTAAAATAAAGGTTATTTAATAAAGAAAACGACACCTAATAAAATAAAAATAAAAACATACATAAGGAAAGATTGCATGTTTTAGATAAAGTAAGCATTGAAATAGTTGTATTGTTGTATTATTCTTGTTACCTAAATTTATCTGTTAATCTGTTTACATAGAGGAACAGTTTAAGACCACAATACACAGTGATTTAAAATAAAATACAATGTCTTAAATGTCTCTCGTTTTTAGCAAATCGGAGACAGAAGAGCCATTCAGGCATTCCTCACTGTATTAAACCCATTTTTCCTACAGAGCTTTATTTCTTCAGATTCTGATGTGAGTTAGGAGTATTTTAATTCTAAAGATTTAGAGCTTCTGCCCTTTTTTTTAATTGTTTTATTATTATAATTGCTAATAGGAACAAACTTCTAGCTTTGTTTAATCTGTGAAAGAAAAAGGAGGACAAAACAAGTTCAGGTTGTTCGTTAAATTATTCAAGCGAGGACATAAATTGAACAATTATTATATAATTCTGTTGAATTGGAAAAGTACAAGAAGTGGGGGAAAATCTATATTGTCATTCCTTTTTTTCCTTTTGACAGAAAGTCAAATTGTATTGCGCCAGACCCTGACGTTTTTGCCTCTGTAGTTTTGTGTTGTCCGGTTTCTTTTTTGGATACTGAAAATGTCCTCTTTTTATGTTAAATAATAAATATAAAAAAGCATTTGAATGTTAAAAAAAACACAGATGTTTCCATTTTTTTCATCATGACATTTGAATGTCATTTAGCCTTTGACATATTGTGGTCGGTTTCCTCTGCTTGATGTGCTTTTTACTTATTTGATTTGTCTGTTATAAATAACAGGGGCAGTGATTACACTATTAAATTACAGTGGATTTATCTGCAACCAGGCAAAAAAAATAATTAAATTATGGGAAACAACTTTTCAACATTGTTACTACTACAAAGAAATTGATCATAAGTAGTATAATAAAATAAAGTTCATATCATAGCAGTTTTAAAAATTTAATTTCTCTAAATGTGTAAAACTACATTTTCTTTTCAAAAAAGTGCCATTTTGTTTATTCAAATTTGTCTGAAGTCTCACAAAACACCTAATTTTGATGTCTCTAATTCTTTTTTGACGTTGCTCATTATAAATATGAGATCCATATCTTTTATGTTTTCACAGTAGTGAACTTTTAAATGATTTGTAAGAATCATCGTAGTCGTAGAGTCACACCATGTAAAAAGTAACTTGCATGCAAACCCAGACCAGACCATGATTTATTTCTCTTTTGACTTTTTTTGTAACTTTTACTTTGATTATTTGTTTTTGCCATATTTTATTTAATTGTTTTAAAATGATTCTTTATTGCAGCCTTTTTTTTCTGGAATCAATGCTGACCGTCTGTGTAATGGCTTGGCACTCTTGAACACACACGTTCAAGGTTATGACTACTCTTTTGCAGAGCCACACCAATCACACTGCGCCGTTTTTTTATTACAAAATATCAAGACTTCATACACCAAAATACGATATTTATTTACGATACAGATATCTACATAATTACATGCAGACAGCCTCATCCTGCTTGCGTGGACATGGGCGCATGCTCTTATCAGAGGTGACCGCCATGTTGTCTAACTGTCCTCCATTTTGTGATTTCAGACCTTTACTGTAGCACAGCTGCCCCACCCTTGCGAAATTATGCAGCCGTATCCCGATGGATCCGAAACATTGACATTAATCCTTACTGATTTCATCTGGAATTATTGAGCTTTTGAACTTTTTTTTCCTCATGGACACAAAACTACCTTCTGAGATATTGTTGCTTATGTTCCTTCACATTGAGGTATACTGTAACTGCCCTTTAAAAAGCTATTTTGAACATTTTCATAGAGTTGTAGACTTTTTGAACAGTAGTTTGCGCTGCTATTGCAGGGAAGATTAATAAATGTCATCTTCTCTTCTACTTAACAGAAGAACAGTTGTCCTCATGTTAGCTGACATGACAAGAGGAAACATAAATGTTGTTCACGTGGCAAATCTTCTCAATTAAACCATGAACATGGTGTGTGTGTGTGTGATTATGGCATCTTCAATGTTTGTGGTAAAATCGAATCACATCCACAGAATGAGTTAAAACATGTTGCAGACTTGTAGTAAATCATTTTCTTTTGATATTAGTGTAATCCATCGTAACGTTTATTTCATAGTAGTTATTATGATTATTGTGTGATTTATAGTTTGAAAGACACTAACAGTGAGGAGTTAAGGTAGTTATTTTTTATGTTTTATTTATTTTTGATAAATAATATGCAAATAGTAAATGGTTTAGAAATAAAACAATAAGTATACATTTTTTGAAATAGTTTATTTTCTGCTTTTAACCCTTTATTTAATTATTTAATAAAAAAACAAATGTATTCGTTTATTTAAAGAGCAAATTCAGCATAAGATTTGAATATTGTTCATAAAGAAATGTATTATTATGATTATGTTGTCAGTCAATTACCAGAGCTCCGCTCACGTTTCTCGTCAGTGCTGCGGCGAGCCGTAAGGGTCATTAAGCATCTTCTAATGGCAGGCAGAGGTCAAGGGAGTTAATCGGAGTTGATGGAGGGGCCCTCTGAGTGACAGTCCTAAGGGGCTCACCTCTTAATCTCTGTTTGTCTGTGTTTTAGTACTCTTTTCCTACACAAAGCAAACAGCACCCTCCCTCTCAATAGGGACCAGCCTGCTCCCAGTCTAGCACTTCTGACCTGTGGGTCGTGCCCTTTGTTCCTTTCTCTACAGAGGCTGACCTCAGGTTTCACCTCTGTAATTGAGGAGCCCTGTAGACACGTGCCCACGGGGCCCAGGAGAGACCACCACCGCTGCGATCTCACTGCTACCTTTGCGCTGGCGGAAAAGGGTGTCTGAAAATATGAAGTTTTCCCAAGAAAAAAGTTTGGATGATCCAGAGGCCAGTTGTATAAAAATAGCCATTGTTAAGACTGTGTCTTTATGTAACTGATTTCTAAAAGTTATGAACAGTCTTAAAGTGATGATAAATTTGATGAATACAACCGGCCCCAGATCTTGCTATGGTTTTCTGATCAATTCCCCAGTTTTCTTTGTCACAATGTTGTGCAAAATACTGCTAAATTGGCTTAAATACCTTCTACAGATACACCGTACCTTCACATTCAGTCCATTTGGTCATGTTTATGTGGGGGCAGATTTTTTATTGAATATGAATTTTTTCTTTAAACACAACCCTAACTCTAGACCTTTGCAGAGACTTGGATAGACATTTCAGATCTTAAACATGTTGCTTTTTCTGTTAAAGTGGAAGTGTAACTCTCAGTTGATGAACTAGGCCACGGACTAAAGGGCTGAGATGCTTTTTTTAATCTGTGCCAGGATTGTCTTGTTGTCTTTTAATAATTTTTCTTCTGGATGGGGATGTGATGTTGTCTATATAAAATTGTAGGTTAAAGAAGTCAGAAGATGTCATGTTATTAGTTTTTACTCATTGCCATCTCCACAAAAGCATAATTATGGGTGGAAAATTTCAGCTCAGTGATGTACATACATGTGCAACACATTCCTTCGGATGCTTTAAGTTTTTCTAGTTGATTGTGCTGGAGACCCAGATGTTTATTCAGGAGGAAAAGTCCTACAGATGGCTCTTAAGATATGTGATGGCGAATGGCTTTACATTATTTGTAAGTGTACTTAATTATTTTAGATTGTGTATTTGACATCCGCTTCCATTTCACATTCAGGTCTGAACTGGGTTAATGTACATTTTAGTATTTATATTTATCCAGAAGGTCACGTTCATTAATGAATGCAGACCATTTTATTCTCTGTGCTTCATTTTTTGATATTTCATAGATATAACGCTCCACAAAAAAGAGTTTTTTTGTTATGTGTTACTTATTAAATGTTGTAATTTGGAAAAAGTGACCGGTCCGCTGTGCTTTTTAACCTTGCGACAACAGCGACCTGAAACCCGCTGTAGCTGTTATCTCTCTTTGGTAACTTTAACCCCAGAACACATACACGCTTTTCAAATCACATGAGAGCCTTTAAAATGATCTCAGCGATGGTGCATTAAAGTGCTCTGAGGTTGAGCCCTGAAAAGTACCATAAAGAGTTTGTTTTGATTGGCGTTTGATCATAGTCTCTGAGCCTTGTGAAGGATGGGGCCTTACAGAACAGCTCACTGTTTGGGAGTTGGCAGCCGACCCAAAACCAAAATTGTATCCTCAAGTGAACTTTAATGCAATGTACAACACAACACGTGCGCCAATTCCCGACTCCCCACTTGCAGCTCCTATAGTAAACAAGCTGAAAAATGAACGCCTGAGAATCGGCAACAAAGAATGAGAAATAAAATGGAGATAATGTGGTTTAAAAAAGAGACAGTTAGATTTCGCTGCACATTTTCTCTCGTGAGACGCACCTCCTTTGTGATTGGCCGACAGACGTGGCGCAATGTGACGTGGACGCTTCGTACCTTGTGCCAGAGCACGACCTGTTGCCATCAGGTGACCGGACTTGGAATTTAGAGCGATTGGAATTTGATTTAGCTGTCCGGTTTTATTGGGATGCGACTCGGCCCAGATTTGGTGTTGAATCGAGGGTGTGGTGTGTGGTATGTAGGAACCAAATATGTATGTGTGTGAGAGTGTGTCTGTGTAATGAGAGGTCAGTGCCATGAGGGAGCCAGAAAGAGGAGGCCGAGAACGAGGCAGGGAAATCTGGGCGGACCGGGTGCTTTCGGTCCCTCCTCCACGTCAGTGTGTGAGTGTGTATCTGTGTGTGACAGCCTGATGAGCAGCAGCACCCTCCGTGCAGCCATGTTCGCTGGTCGGCGAGCATGCTTTTATCAACTGTTTAGTTCGCTAAATACAGAAAAGCGTTTCGTGATATTGCACCGGCGGTCCAAGGAACAGAATCAGGCACAGGCCCCACACTAGCACGTTTCGGTATGTGTTTTTGCATTCTCTTTGGGCTCGTTCGCAATAGAGATCATCTGTTTAAACTTGTATTTAATCGCCGCATTGATTAGACACAAAAAAGTTTTGCACTCAACAGTACTGGCATGCTTACATGAGCGTGCAGTAGATGTACAAAGGATTGTTGGTCAAATAAGCAACAGAATAACAAAATGGTGAGTCTGTTTTCTGCATCCTCGCCACCTCACATGCTTCAATTTTGTATTCAAAAGGGAGGCATGACTGCACCTTGAAAGATCGAAAAACACTATTGGTGGCGCGCTCAGCTAATTATTCCTCCACCGGGCGGATTCTCAGGTAGGCTGTGGCTGCAGTGTGTGTGTACGTGTGTGTGTGTGAGTCTATGCGAACACTGCAGATGATATCTCCCTGCAAACTGCGACAGATGTTTCACCTCCAGACCGTCTCATCCATACGCCTGTCGCTTCTCAACTCCTTCTCGGGGCAGTGGGAGGAGGTCCCGTTAATGTTTGCAGATGTAGAAAGACACACCAACATTTGCGCACTTCACTTTTCCCAGAATTCCACATCATTGTACGGTCGTCTTTTAACGGATAAGCGTTTTTGCATTACTTTCTCGCTCTGATTATTTGTTTAGATGTTCAATGCATTCGAGGATTGAGTTTGGTTTTGGTGGCGAAGCGTGTGCACGCTCTGTAAATTGTGTTTGAATGGTTCGTAACTGGTGTGAGCGTATGTTTCTGTGCACTCTCCGGGTGAACCGGAGTCTGTGTCACGCTTCCTTCCACTCCTCAGCCCTTCCTCCCTCCCTCCTTCCCTCCCTCCCTCCCTCCCTACTCGAGCTTTCGCTCACTGGCTGGAGCGATGATTCAAAAAAAAGATTGCTCACGTACTCCACTGCCTCTCGGTTTCATCATCAACTTTTTTCCCTCCACTTCAGTTTTCCCTCTCTCTTCTCTTCTAATTCCCTCCCTCCTTTTCTCTCTCTCTTGCTCTCTCTCTCTCTCTGAGAGCAGATAGAAATGAAAAAAGCCTCTACCGCTGTTTCCACAGTACAGTCCCCACCCCTTCACCCAGTCTGTGCCAAGAGAAGGAGGGATTTCTACTACTCGCAGGATTTTAACCCTGTAGCACAACCGATTGGCTCAAGCTGCTTCTCTGCCACTTCAGTTTTTCCAGCGCGTCTTTTCCGCCACTTCCCTAAACCTCGTCAGCATGTTCTTCTGCGATTTCTTTACCTTGAGACACTTTCAAACGGTGCATTTACGGCAGACAGAGGTGTGTGGCATTTCTCATCCTCGCCAGGGGTTAACGGATCCTTTCTGTTGCTGAGCTTTGAAAATGGCTGTATTCTCCCTGCTTGTTGCGTGTCTCGGAGAAGGGAGGCGCCTGGAGTTCTATCAATTTAGCGCCACCCTCTCTCTCTCTCTCTCTCTCTCGCTCTCGCTCTCGCTCTCTCTCTCATACACGCACATACAGTTCTTTTTCTCTCTCTTGCTCTTTCCCTCTCTCTGAAAGGAGAGCGGGAGGGCGGTGCGGTGTCGGAGCTTTTTCTGGGACAGGTGCCAATTCCAAACAAAAGACATAAAAAGGCAATGAGTGAGAGATGCCTCGATCGTAAGAAAGAAATATGTTGCACGATGAAACGAAAGAAGTTTGTGTTGACCGTGTGCGTGCACGGTTGCGTGCGTTCAGCTGAATAGAAATGTTTGGAGCTAAGATTTGAAATACTTTTCTTCTCTATCTCTCTCACAACACTCTCTCACTTCTCTGGCGCTCTTCAGCCACTGAAGGCATTTCAGTCATGGGGGGGTGGAAAGGGGAGGGGGCTTGGTTTTCTGAGCTTCTGAATTATTCATACGCCTGGGCCAACGCTGCGATCGGACTGGCTGGGACATTAACATGCAGCGGACATTCTGTTTGTCTGTTTGCTAACATTCCTCATTCAAAGACTTGTTAACTGCAAGATGGGCAGACACACGCGTCTCTCGGGCTGCTAGCGTGGTCAGGGCCCGGTCGTCCCAGACCAGGGGGACCGCGGGCAGACGTGTAGCCTAACGCTGGGGACAGGCAGCTGGGGTGGGAGGATTGGCTTGGCCCCCCGGCCTACCTCCTTCGGTCCTTGTGCCTGCTGTGGAAAGCTCACTGCCTCTTCTTCTCCCCCTCTCTCTGTCTCTCTCTCTCTCTCTCTCTCTCTCTCTCTCTCTCTCTCTCTCTCTCTCTCTCTCACTTGCTCTCTCCTTCAACACAGGACTGGTGAAGTGAGTAGAAAAGGCCTTCAGCACTTGTCCTGGAATGTTTCTATCTACTGATCCATGTCAATATTATGGGGTAAGTTGCGCATTTTTGAGCTATATGTGGTATTTCTGCATGTTTAGTTTGTTTTTCGTTTCTCCGATGTATTTCTCGAAGCAAATTTCTTTTTGTCTTTAGAATGTGTGCGAAATATTTTTGTTTTAGTTTTACACTTTTTACGGGGAAAAAACATTTTATGAACGGTACGATTCCTTTGGAAAATGGCGTTAGGGGTATGTAAAGGCATTTCATATCAGCACCTAACAGACATGATGTACCTCTGTAGTCGACCTTCCACAGAGCATAGTTTTGGGGTTAATGTTTTAGTGACTGAGAAGAGGTACGCTTTTTGGGAGTAGGAATTTTGAGTCGTGCTATCTGAAAAAGGTTTTTTTATGAATTAACCTTTCATTTTCGGATGCCTTCGTTGTGGGTTTTCTCGAGCACTTTAACAGTGACTGGACCTCAGCTATTTGTGTAGGGCCTTGTATTTGATTATCACGTTGTACTGTCGTTTATCCTGTGAACTGTTCGTAACGATTAATATTTTATTTTGTTTTTATATTATTATTATTGAATTGTAACATGGGCGCTTATGGATAGAAGCATTGTATATGCCACGTCAGAGGTTGGTTTTGCGCAGTTATGCATTAAAATGAGAAGAAATGTGGCAGTCATTTTGCGTTAATTATTTAAATGTTCCAATGAGAGGGATTTTTTTGTTCTTTTAAAAAAAAAGTTGGTTGCTTAATTTACATGGCAATATTTTACATGCAAATTCGACTCAAATTTGTGTCAATTTGTCTCTAATATATATTCTCGCTTAAATTCACACATTTAAATATTTCGACTTTGCCCATATTTCATTTGAATTTAGCGGAGAACAATTTATAAAAATTGTAACCTGTAATATGCGTTTTAGTTGTACTCTTAAATAAAGCATTTCCTGAATCTGAATCATTTATGTATTATTTTAAGTCTTTTTTAAAGAAAAGCATTTCGTGAAGATGTCTTTAGTTGAAATTTTAGGCTTGTGTTTTTAGAAAATAAATTATAATCAGTGTTCTTTTTTCTGTTGCACACACATTGTCTCTCTCTGAAACACACACACACACACACACACTCACACACGTAAAAAAAATCTCTTAAAGGCCCTTTTAAAATTCAATAATTTATGAGTGGAATCATGTTTAGAGTCTTTAACAGCTGTTCGCTGGGTGTTGATTAAAGATAATTTTACATAAAATAGCATCGTGTTTGATTAATGCATATCATGTAGGATTTACAGGCATAAAAGTAAACAGTTTTGTTTCTTCGTTCAAACGAATGATTTTGGCTCTTAGCAGGCTGTTTAGTAGCACGAGTGAGAATGCCAGGGGCAGTGCTGATGAAGTGTGTTGGCACAGAAATTGCACATTGGGTTGGCAGTGCCCTCCCCCACCCCTTTTTTGGTTGTGAATGGAGTGTTCCAGAGATGATGTATAGTGTAAAGAACAGAGCAGGTGGCATCATCTAAAGAATGAAGAGGGGGGTTGGCGTAGGAACGGAGATTTTCAGGATACTTACCCTTTTTAGTCATTTGTACTATAAATGTGTCTTTTTTTGTGTGTGTGAAACTGTATGTGGTTTTAACACAAATGCTGCCTAGTTTACGCTAAATAAAGATGCTAAATAAAGCTAAATAAATATGCTAAATACGCTAAATAAAGATGAAACATTTATTCTTAAAAATGAACTGAACATTACCGTTTTAAGGATTAGGATTATTTAATGTGCTTGCATGGGATCTTTTTTTTACAAAATTTTGCAGTGAAAATAGAAATGCATGTGTGTCAAGCTGTGGCGAGGCATTCCCAGACATGCCTAAGAGCAGCGAGCATGTGTGCACTAACTGAGACACCCGCCCTCGCTGTCACGTACAGACGTACGTACACACACTCTCTCACACACACCCAGACACACTTGCAGCCATGTGCTCCATAATAGACCTCTGATTCAGCCCTGAATAGAGTTCCCACGCCTCAGTGTGTGTGTGTGTGTCTGTAATAGTTAAGGGTGTAGACCCCAACCCCCCCACCCCCACCCTTTTCAAAAGATACTTGTGTACTCTCACACACACAGTCTAGACTAAAGATGTCTACTTCATTCTGTTTAGAGGTGTATTTTAGCAGTTACACACTGTGAATTGATAATTAGTTGATTTCGGATGAAGTTCTAAAGGTTGGGATTTAATGCAGGATATGTGACAAAGCGATCAAAACAATTAGGAGCCTCATAGATTCTAATAAATGTCACTTAAATATTTTAAAATGTTTTGCATTTCAAGTCATTTTAATTGTCTTTTTTAATCCATAACTTTTGCAAACCCTCTTTAGGCTGTATGAAATTTCAGCTCAACTACATTAAGATGAAGATAAATTATGTTTGTGTACTTTTTTTAAATTTCCTGTCATTTTCTAGCAGAAAAGCTGATGGACACTCGCATACAGGTGTGTGTTTGTCTCCAGTATTTTAAAATGTTTAAAGGAACACACATTTGTTCCTGCAGGTTTTTTTTCATGCAGAAAACATTAGTGATTCATTTGAATTAGTCAACTTAATTTGGAAATGGTCATTTCACTTAAATATTGACATTAAACTAAATACTAAAGACATTTAATTTAATACCATTCATATTCAGAGTTTTTTTTTTTTTTACAGCGTTTGAGATATAGATCAGTTTGTAGTTTGAGTTTTTAAAGCAGTAAGTTAAAATACCTTAAAATTTGAGTTTAAAAAAATTGCACAAAGATGTCTTCAAAATATTAGAAATATTGTTTGCCGTATTGCTAATAATTTTGTGTTAAGGAAATACCATACGATTTCATTATAAACGGAAAAGGGATGGTAAACTCTTTTTCAAATTTTAGATTATATTTCGTTCATTTAAATGTCTCATTTGAATTGTATGGCAGACCCACAGAAAAAATTTTAGTGTCCATATCTAATTTTCACTGTACATACATTACAAAAACATGTTTTTAAATGAATCTGTATACTTAACTCTAAATATTTGTTAGGTTTTTTTTAACCACTGCACGTCTTTTTAGTCATTTGTTACGATGGCAGAAGTAGACAGGCATGTTCTTCTACATTTCTTCACAATCAAGATCCTTTTGCCATAGACACTACAGTGAAGTGAAAAGGAAAGCAGTGAAGGACTGTGGGGTCATTTAGGGATAGCAGTACTCAACTTACTTGTTTCCCATGGGCTCAATAAGAGCCAGACATGATTGGCAGGTGACAAAATGTGGGGTGGAGCTGAGTAATTGTTCAACACTAAGATGATGTCATGGGCAAGTCTTGAGACCAAGAGCCGCTAGCCGTCTTAGCAAATGCTTATGTCTCACTGAAACGTGTGGTTTTAATTGAATTAAAGCTTATTTGATTGTGAAATTTTTTTTTTACCTCAATTTTCTTATTTTTTCACAATTGAAGCCATGGCCTGCCCAGACAAATCGAAATAATATTATGATACCGATCACTTGTGTAATCTGCGGTTTAAAGTTCAAGCTCAAAGTCCATTACAGACATTGTATTCACGCTCTGTTGTAATCAGTCTGGGATATCTCTCCCCCTCCAGCCAGTCACATGAGGTCTTATTTTTTGCTTTCTGTGATTTTTGTTTGAACAGACGTATAATACAAACACAGAAGATGGCTTTGCCTCTGGAGCGATAAAACAGCCAGAGCATAATAATTCTGTCAGTCAACAGTTCTTAAATCATGCAACAAATGAAATGTTGCTTCAAAGACTGTGCGACAGGTTTCTTTTGTTTGTACCTGCAGTATTGATGCAAAGCAAATAGGGATATAAACGGTGATTAAAGGAAATAAGAATCACTATGTTTAGCAGCCTCGTGGTATAATGGGTCTATTGTCGCTGAACGGCTCTTTTACTCGGAGGAAATATGGCTCCAGTCTCTGGCGTACAGCGCCACCTTATGGCTGTTGGCTACTCCACAAGCTTTCAAGAGCACCCGTAATTCAAGAGCTTAACGATCTATGGTTTGTTTCGCCACTAATGTAAACTACAACCTGCCTGCTTTTATCAGTTGCAATGTTTTTTAATAATCCCGTAATGTTCTTAATGGTTGTTGATGTTAGTAATCGAATGTGCCTAAATGGCTTTGGTGGTTTTGATGAACCAGCTTTAGGTGAGGTATAGCAGGCAGTAAACCAAGCGGAGATGTCGGCTGTCACTTGCTCTCTTTCTCGTAAAAACCAACAGTAAAGGCCACGACAGGTTTACACTTTAGTCATGATGACATACAGTGCGGTGTAACCGTTCAAATGACAGAAGGAGGTCAATTCATATTGCTGTTTGATGTGTTATGAATGTTTGAGAAAAAAGACTAAAAATCAAAGACAACTTGTGAAATTGGTTTTACTGTTGCATTTTATTCCACAGACAATATCACATTACAAAATATATTGTCATATTGACTAAACACAATGTATTATAATAACAATTTGAGTAAAAATGTTAATTTTTACTATTTGTTTGTCCATCTTTTGCTGTAATGACAGCAGCACTCGAGCTGCATGAACTCCACGTTTGTGTAAAATCTTTTTGAAATGATCCAAAGAGCATTTTAAGGTTTAATCGTAGGAAATCTGACCGCCTGAACAAATATTCATCTGATTTTTTTTTTACATTGAAACATTATTTCCAGATTTGAAACAAGTCCCACACTGCAAAAATCAACTTCATCTTAAGGAATTGTCATTTTCCAGTAAAAACATTCCAGTAAAACAGTATGGATTTACTTTAAAATGAACCTCATTTCAGAGCACATGCCTAAAATGTTGTTTATTTTTCTTATTGGCACATTTCTTAATATCTTTTATCTTAATATCTTAATTTGTGTATGTGTGAGTGTGTGTGTAACCACTCGCCCCTGTGAGGTTCGTGGCTTGTGTGAGTCAGCAGTGTGTGTGTGCCTCCCCCTTGTCTGAGGTAAACCACACTGCTGCCCACAGCCTTACTCACTCACGCTGAACCTTCCCCGCTCTGACTACACACACACACACACACACACACACCAGTTCCCAAACACCCCCATCCTAATCCTCCAATGCACCCCTGTATACTGTCAGGGTCAGCAGCAGACATGCAGCACAACAGATGATTCAAGTCAAACAAAACTGGAGCTGATGTAGTGACTCATTGAGTATGTGAGTTTTGTGCCTGACTAATCCTCTCTCTTTCTCTCTCGTCCTTTCACAGATGGCAAACCCAGGAGGTGACTATCTACCTTTCTCATGTTGGTGACCTTGATGGTTTTGAAAGATCCCGGACTGAAGCTTTGGAGAGGTGATAGGGGGTGTATTTAGTGCACAGCAAAGAGTTCAAGTGTCTTGTTTAATGTTAAGTGAGCAATTTAGTGTCTTACATGATCTCTGTGATGCACAGCATCACCTAATTCTGTCAGTTACATGGGGTCGGATATTAGATTTTAGAAAACAAGAAGGCAAACAGGAAATGGAAGCTCCGTGGCAGAAAGAGGAAGAGAGAGACTGTCGTTTGGGGTGAGGTAGTAGGTTGTATAGTTTGAGGGTTTAACCCTTGCTGTCAGATAACTATACAACTTACTGTCTTTCCCGAAGTGACCGTAGTGCCATCGCTTTGGAACATGTTGTCACATGGAGGACTTCAACAGAAAGGAAGAAATGACACATTTCCAGGATCCAGCATTAATGTGTGTTAATTAAAGACATGCTTTTATGCTAAATGTGTATCAGATATTCACAATGAAAGAATTTTTAAGCATGTTTTATTCCAAACTATCAGCCTTACCAAAAGAAAAATTTTAATTTGTGAAATTTGTGTTAGGTAGACATCAATGCAGTTTTCAAAAGCCTTTGAGTTGCAGGGAGTCCATAAAGAGGGCAGTATAAGCTGATAGTAATGATGACAATAATTGCGATTCAAAGAAAAAGTACAAATAATTTTAAATGACAGACATGTAATCTCTTTTCTTTCCTGTATTTCCTGGCATGTTTCCTTTTGAATCTGAATGTTCAAGGACGGCATATTGAAGGGCTTGTCCCTTTTCATGAAATAGCCAATAGCATCAGTTACATCCAAAGTCGCGACTGATTTTGATTGAACACAATAGCAGTGTAGTGAGCTTGTCCTCAACATTTTTTGAAGATAAAAGACTAAACTGTCAGCTTCTAGGAATACACAAACATGTGGGATTGGGAAGCCAATAGGAGCTACAAAACATAGTTAATGGAAAAGATTTGTAGTTAAATACCACTCAGTGAAAAAAAGTGTCGCTGTTTTGTCGTGGAATATTCAGCAGTGATGTTCGTACAGGGTGAGGTAGTAGGTTGTGTGGTTTCAGGGTTGTGTGTTTACCCCATCAGGAGATAACTATACAACCTACTGCCTTCCCTGAAGGGCAGCAAAACGTCGCCAGTCACGGTTCATCCACTCTTAGAAGGCTTTTCTTAATTGTCTTGGTTTTCCAAGCTTCTACTTGCGATGATTTAGTCATTTATAGCTTCATAATTCATCACATATGTGTAATACTTTAAACTGAAATAAAACGTTTGATGTTTCAAAAACTGGCTGATTTTTTTTCCCTTTGCCTCAAGCATGATATTGACGTTTTTAAAGGATATGTCAAAATAATCTTGTAATTAATCCCTATTATGAGGAATAGTTTACTCAAAAATGAAAATTCTGAAACAAACCAGTGTGATGTCCTTCTTCTGTGGAACACAAAAGGTGCATTTTTGAAGAATATACCCTTGCATTAATTTCAGTATAATGAAGTAAAGGTGGTATGGACTACATTTATGCCACATTTACTTCCTGTTTGAGGCTCGGAAGCACCAGTTGGCATTCACTATTATTGTACGGAAAAGAGTGGCCAGAATATTTTCAGAGTTTCTCCTTTAGTGTTCTATAATAGAAAGAGTCATATAGGTTCGGAACGTCATGAGGGTGAAATTATTTGTTTTGAGTGAACTGTCCCTTTAAGATGACATTTCCCCATCATCCAGTGACCGATGGACAGGAATGAGTATCAACCTTGTCTCCTGCACATGGATGTAATGACACTACGGCATTGTATTATTTAATTTGTTTATTATTAAAAATGCAATGCAGAGCCAGGCAGAGTGTGCTTCTGCCAGGGTAGCTTGTATTGTAAATAAAACATGGGCCATGGCTCCAGACGGCCATTAGCCGATGTTAACAGCTACAGGGCTGTAGGCAGGCTGACCTTTCACTGCTGCACAATTTATGGGCACTGGCTGGCAGATCTCCACAGGAGCGCCCCTAGACTGGCACTCGCAGGAGAGGAGTATTAGCAAGAAAGGACAGAATGTGATGGCCATGTCACCTTGAAAAAGTTTTGTTTCTTTGGAAACAGGTGTTATGCATGCCTATTATGGCAGCATTACCTGGGGGAGTGCAAAACCAATGTGGTTACAAAACTACTTTGTTATGCACATTACAGTAATCCACAGAGGATACAGGTTTAGTATTATTCCCCTATGACTGCCCCAGTCTTACCTTTTCACTCCTCAAGAGCTTTTTGTGTGCGTCTTCACAAAGACACAATTAAATAACCCAGTGGAATTATGGTAAGCCACTATGTAATAAAATTAGGAATTGGCTTTAAATTCATTTAAGATGCACACAATTATCTACAAATGGGTAATAATTAATTCACAAAATCTGGCCATATTATCTCATTGTGACAGGCCAGAGGTTTTCAAACTGGGGTCAGGGGGGAACAGTTTAGAGAAAAACAGTGTACAAATAATTATATAAATAATAATTAAAATAAATACAACAGTGCATCTAACAGTACAGTGCTATAGTTAGTAGGAAAAAAAACTAGAAAACAGCTGTTTTCATTTTTAGGATGAGGTCCCTCGCACCATAATTATCCTATTTTGGGGGTTCATGCATTAAACGATTTAAAAACCCTTGCTTGGCTAATAAACAAATAGTAAAATATATATTTAAATTGACACATAAAATCTGATAGATTTTAGAATATCACCAGTAGGTGGCAGCAGAGTCGCATCATTGTAACTCCCTAAAACAAAAAAAAAGTGAATTAGATGCCAAAGGTAAAGCCTCTTTATTGTATGTAAACATACTTTATTATTGAGACAACATGCGTTATTTTAATTGACCCTTTCATGCTTGAATTATGACAACCTCAGATTTTTCCTGTTTGCTCTTAGCGCATGAAAAACAAGGTTAAACATAATACAGTAATAACACAGTAATACTGTGTGTGTTTAACAAACCAGTGAATAAAATGAGATAAAATAATGTGAAAACTATTACAAATAGAATAAAATACAGATGAAATTATTGCAAACGCAACTGAGCTTGTTCCCGTTCGACCAGCAGGCGAAGAACTTAATACAATTGATATCAGTACATGAGGCCGGGATTTCATCAAAGATCTCGACAACCGGTGAAGGTACAACTCTGTGGAAACCCAACTCAGACTATGTATAAAACGCTCACACCCTCCAGTCTACCAGAGTATGTCGATTTACCCTTATTAGCAGATATTTCTGATTATGTTCAAAAGCGATACATTTCTACCGAAGCTCAGAGAAAACCTCAGACTGTGGTAAAACTAGCAATCGCCTGTTTTCAAACGCATCTGAAATGAGCAGTGTTGGAGGTTACAAGTAGCAAGCATTATGTAATCAGATTACTTTGTAAGTAACGAGTAAAGTAACGCATGACAAGTAACGTGCGTTACATAAGCATTACTTTTTGAAGTATTACAAGTAACGTTCATTGTGTAATCACATTACTTTTTGATGAAACTGCAAAGTACATTCCAATAAGTACATTTATAATATATACATCCCAAAAAAAAACATTACAGCAGATGAAGCATTTTCAAGAACAACAGTTACAGTGATAGTATGAATTGTAGCTCAAATAGCTAGTGATGCATGATGTCCAATTTAGTCGATAGATGATTAATAGGAATTTCCTCCCGATCTAAAATCAATACTTGGAAAATGTAACAATGATATGATTCCTTAGTTGTTATTTGATGTTACAACATTGTTTTACCTGTAAGAGTCTCCTAGGATAGAAGGAATGTGGACGGTTTAGTCTACTGTAGTGGTTAATGTGCAACTATGCATTCGCAAGATAATGGCTTTTTGAATAGCTGTCCGCTGTTGTGATCTCTATGCATGAAAGGGTTAATGTGGTGAGATGTTATTTAGGAATTACAGCGCATGAAATAATTCCATCATCACCATTATCATCCTCGAAATGAGATTTGTTGCCCAGCAACGCGAGCTTAACTCGGTGGGCGTGGCTTTCCCCCCAAAAGCCTGCGCCGATTGGCCGAACCTATAGGTGTGTCGGTAGGTGTGCGCTGTCGCGAGCTCGACTGGTGTCAGAGCGGTTTGACAGCAGTGGTTGCGGTGAATTTTAAATAGGACGCTTGAGGAGTACTACAGCCTCCCTCGCACCACCGAGTTGAGATTTGGCAGTGTCACAGAGCCCGTGTGTTTTATTCCTGCCTGCATGGCGGCCTGGGATTGGGAGGTAGACGCGCAGCTCTTGTAAACAAAGCGCTTGTGTAACATTATGATCATGTTTTATCCGGTTTTATGGCCGTAATTACTGTAATCGTACGCTTTTGACTGGAGCAAAGTAAACATTCACATAAGAACACGTGTCTGTGCTATTTTCACTGCGAGACTCTTATCACAGTCTGTATAAAACAATACGTATGCGTTTGCTACAGTTTATCAAGATTTGAACTCTTCTTGTAACCGAAGGGAAACATTACAGCTCGCTGATTCAACCATCAGGTTTGTTAGCTAGTTGTTTGTTATAGTGCTATTATTCTAAGTATCTTGCAGAATATTTTCCCACAGTGTAAACACTAACACTAACATTGCACACATAATGTAATACTGCTAACTAACATAACCATGCATAGGCCTACTCATCTATCATTTATAACTTCATAAAAGTATTAGCGTTATGATGTTCAATCCAATTAAAATGTGAATTCTGTGTTTTGGAATTAACAGTATAATAAATGGAAGTCCATTTTTTCTATGAATTCAAAATTCTAATGTGATTATGATGAACAGAGAAGGAACCTCACACTTTGTCAATTTCCAAGTTACCTTAGTAACCTTTTCTAAACCCTTTGTAAACTTTTTTAACCCTCTAGTAACATGAAAAAGACTTTAGATATTTAAAATATTTTCCAAATGTTATGTTTGTTTTAAAAAAACGATAACACTTTACAATAAGGTTGTATTAGTTAACATTAGTTCACCTCTGTTCAGCATTAGTTAATCTTTGTTAACGTTAGTTAATAAAAATCCAGCTGTTCATGGTTTGTTGATGTTTGTTCACAGTGCATTAACTAATGTTAACAAGATTTTAATAATGCATTAGTAAATGTTGAAATTAACATTAACAAAGATAAATAAATGGTTTGTGCAGTTCATTATTAGTTCATGTTAACTAATGTAGTTAATTAATGTTAACTAATGAACCTTATTGTAAAGTGTTACCAAAAAAACGAATGCTTTTCAAGTAACATCAGTTCCACGGCATGCTGACTTGTTCATTTTAGATAAAAAGTTTTTTAGACACTATTATAGTTTTTATTAATATTCTGTGAATGGATTTTTATTTAACGTTTTAGCCATTTTGTTTTGTTTCTGTCATTTTTTTGTTTTTTTGAATGACTAATTTGTATTAATTTTAGCTAATTAAGTACAAGTTAAACTACATGAAAATGAGAAACGAAGTAAAAAAGTTAGTTTTTTTATTTTATTTCAGTTAATGTTTCTTTTATTTCAGATGTTTTTTATGGTTTTAGTTAACTATAACCCTGCTTTGCAGTTGCAAGGACCCTCTTTTCGACATTGTATATATCAATTAGGCGCCCTTGCTCAATGCCACCATCTTAAAGAATGAATTAATAGGTAATTCTGTAATGTCCTTAATGTAATATTTTCCGTTTGTGTACTCTGGCAGCCCCTGAAGTGAGTTTAGCTTAGCTTTTGTAGCCCACACATCTGCGACTACAGGGCCACAAGGACTTGTCCATTCGGTTCTGTTATGTAACTTGCTAAAAGGGTCACACATATCTTAACGCCCTGTGTCATCTTCCCAGTGCCTGACGTCACTGTGTGGGTGTTAAAAGTCTCATTTTTGAAGAGGTTATATCAGAGGAATATCCGATTATAAAGAATATAATTGAATCATTCATAAACCGACTTGATAAGTCCTATTAGATTTAATTGGATTTAACATCATAACGCTAATACTTTTATGAAGTTATAAATGATAGACGAGTAGGCCTATAAAGAATATAATTTAATCATTCATAAACCGACTTGATAAGTCCTATCAAGTCAGTTTATGAATGATAAAAATATATATATATTTTGATATTCACATTATTTCACATTTATTTGATCTTAGAAGTCTGTAATATAGTTTATATAAAATTACAAAAGCCCTGATATCCTTTGTCAACTTGTAAATGTGTTCCCTTAAAATGAAGTGATTTTATAGCCTTTTATCTCTGTGGCCACGTTTCCCTCACCCTACTGGCTTTGCCAACACTTTTGATTATCATATATCATTTATAAGATTAGATAATTATGCAAATTTGTGGAGAGATTATTATATTACTAGTATAATATAAATATAATACTAGTGTTGTAGTACTCGAGACCGGTCTTAAAAACATTTTTTGAAGGTCTTGGTCTTGTCTCGGTCTCGACTGCATTTCTCCTCGGCCTTGTCTTGGTCTCGGACTTAGAGGACTCGAGATTTTATCTCAAGATCAGTCAAGACCACAACTGCAAGGATATCACTAAATTGCCGGTGCATTGTCTGATTTAACATCATTAATGTGCTTTGATGTAAAACTTACTGCTTAAAATGCAATCAATAACTTCTTTGTAATGTGATTTCTTGTGTAACTGTGCTTCCGGGTTCAAAATCTGTGCAGGATTGTCTCAAAAATGCCCAAAATGAATCGAAATGCCCACAAAATTCTGAGATTTACTTTTTTATATAACATAGAATATAATTAAGCAATATAACAAGAGCAAGAGAGCTGTTTTCTTTTTGATTATAAGCGTAATTGCAAATGATATTGATTTATACAAACGTTCAATAAACAAGAAGTTAATATTAAATGACATTAAAACTTGCTAATTCGGCAACGTTTCGTTATTAAATGAACCGGCTGTCTTACTATTCTAATTGTATTCATTCATTAAATATAAGTCATTTCTCAGACAGTAGATATGGATCTTTTAGATGAATTTTTAAGGAGTGCTGGTCTTGTCTTGGTCTCAACCCCACAAAGTCTTGGTCTTGTCTTGGTCTCGGCACATGCTGGTCTTGGTCTCGACTTGGTTTAGGTGGTCTTGACTACAACACTATTTGTAACACAGACACAAACTTTGGCCATGAGCCATGACTATATTGACAGGTTGAAGGATAGAGAAACATCTGGCCTACGTGGATGCACCTGCTTCTAAGCTCCATGTTTGCATTTCATAGTCCGTGTGTTTTGAAGCCGTCTGCCTTCACGTAATGCTGTCTCTATCTCTCGGTCTCTCGGTAGGCCGAATGTACTAAACAGACAGGATGTTTCTTGGGTGTGTGGAACGAAGTCATTCCTCCCACTATTGTTGAAATCCCAGCTGTCTTGTTTATAAATGCATCCATCCAGACATTAAGGTTCTCTTATCTAATGCGTTCAGTTCCGCCAGGCAAACTCCTGACCGGAGAGAAGCAGGCATGCAGGGTGTGTGTGTGTGTGTGTGTGTGTGTGTGTGTGGATTCGGACTTTGGCCCTGGAAGGGGTGTATGTATTTATTGGCTGCTGGTAGAGCAGAACTGTGAATCGTGATCTGGTAAGCACCGATTTCATTCTACTTTGCTCTGAGCTTAGGTGATGATTTGAACACGATTTGTCATTGTGCTGTCTGCTTTAAGCAAAGGCCTCTAGCACTGCTCAACGTCTTCGTGAAAAGTGAAGTTTGCTAGTTCAAAAGGATCTGTTTTGGCATGATTTTTCCTACATTTGTGCTGCTTTGTTGTAGCTATATTTGAGTCAATGACAAATTGTAGTAAAACACTTTGTATGTTCTTTTTATTCAAGTTTCGAAAAACTTTATACCGTTTTGAAGAATACATGTGAGTGTACACATCTTGATCATTATATATTTGATGATTAATTCATAAATATTAAGATTTTGTGGAGTTGTACCACATGATATTTTACAACCTGGACTAAATGTATCTTGTAATAAGTTAAAGTCATTTAAATGTCAGATAAAAAAAGAAAATCTGACATTTTAAGCGACTTATTGACCTTGACACAATCTTGAGGGTCTTCAGGGCTCCTCTTATATCATTCTGTGATATTTTTTTTTTCTGCATGTTTCTGCGTGTCATTTGCATCACATGACTTTGAGTTGGTGATTAAACTATAAATATTTTCTAATAATAAATTAATAAATAATGTCAAACCATTTTTTTTAAAGATTTTTCTAAATTACAGTTCAGGACCGTTATAAAGGACAGTTCAGGACAGTTTTTCTTCATTACAGTTCAGGACAGTTATACTTTATGCCATATAAAAAAAAAAACATTTTAATTCAGAAATTGAAAGCATGCTCTTCACAGAAGAGGTGTAGTCAGTTCATGTTTATAACAGTTGCATTTTAATGTATTTTTGAGTATTCAATATGACTGTCATGTCTTTGACCCTTTGACATCACTTTTGATCTCTTTGGCAAATAACCTTTATTTACCAGCACTGAGCAAACTGTCTTTATTTTTCCCAAATAGACTTGACCCATGTCCAAACTGTCCAGCTGCACATGCAGTTGAGAAAAGCTAGGAAGACGTGCGCATTATCATGTGCACAATCAATATTTATTTCAAAAACACTCACGTATGGTCTGTGGTTACAGATCAATGTTTGTACTTCAGATCTTCTGTCTCTATGGTGCACATAGATATTCTGCTTCGTCATTGCTTGTTGGCTGATGTAGTGGAAATTTTTACACACACCTGTTTGCTTTACGTGTGTTGTCTTATGCACTGAGTCCAAGGCTGGTTCTGTGTTGGTGAATAATGATGGGGGGACAGATGATCAATATGGCCTGTCTGTAAAACACTGTACATTGACATTCATCGTCTTCTTGTGGATCTAAAATATCCCCCGGGAACTGCTGTATTATTGTTACTACATGGTCAAATCAGACAGCCGGTAAAGATCAACCAGGAAGGAGAGGGTAAATCAGCCTGTATTGGTTTCCAAGTCCTGTCAGCTGTGACCCTCCACAACAGGGATTCTCCTCCTCAGCACGTAGGCTATGCGCCTGTGTGTCCTTCTCTTTTATTAAACAAGTAGTTCTGCAGGAAACATCTCCAATTACAAGACATTTACTTGAGCAGCAAAATTGCATAAGGATATTTTTACTGGAAAATAAGATGATACAGATTCATTTCCCATGATTCAGTCTTCTTAAACATTACTTGTTACATTTGTTTAATAGGACTCATTGAGGATTCCTCTTGTGCATTTATACGTGTTGTCAATCTCTTGTTTGGATACATCAATGGATATAACGTGTTGTGAACAGGGAGGTGTTAAATCCTGTGCATCCGTTGAGATATTTGTGTCGAATATATTGTAGTTTGTAAGTGTGATATGGTGTTTTGCTGGTTAATAGCTCAGCTGGTCTCCATGAGCACATTTCCATTACAGCAGAAATTGGCATCTCTCCTACACTTCGCTTGGCTCCTGTGTGTTGTCATGAGGTCCGAGTCATGTGCATGCGTGCCCATGTGAGTGTCTGGGTTTACACTGAATAAATATAGTAGCTTCAGCTTATTGCTCTTAGTTTCACACGTCACACCCTAATACGCAATTAAGCACGCAAATGCCGTCTCACTCAAATGCATGTTAGTGCTTAGTCTTGTTTACCATGAAATTATTGTCTTGTCTTGTTTCCAGTGAACATAAAATAAAAATACATTTAAGTAAATTGCATACAAGATATAAAGACTCTGAACATATACCGTAAACGGATCTTAAATGTTTTTTTTATTTTAAGTATGACAGGGTTTCTGCAGGTCTTAAAAACGTCTGAGCAGAAAGTCTTAAATTCATAAAGTCATGGCATTAAATGTCGCACGCTACATGCTATTCTTCTTCAGTATTTCTGGCTTGTTTTCCAGTACAAGTGTCGAAACATTCTTCAATCTAGATACATTCACTGGAGAAGTAACATGTAAAATGAAGTCTTGAAAAATTGTGAGTTTATGCTTAAAACAAGAACAAATATCTGTCAGTGAGTTATGAAAACTCACTGGCAGATATTTGTTTTAGAAACTCCCTTCATTTTGATCAATTTCGCAGGAACTTAATATCTTAAGTAATTTTGCTTATCCATTAAATGCATCTTCATTTAAAAAAAATTCGATATTTTTTGTACTGGAAAACAAGACAAAAACAGTACAGTAAAATGTATGTATGTTTGCGCCAGGAATAAAACATTTTATTTATATTTTTGCGGCTTTTTATCTCACAATTGTGAGTTTGCATCTTGCAATTCTGACTTTTTTTCTCAGAATTGCGAGTTATAAAGTCAGAATTGCATGATCTCAAGTCAGAATTGCGTGATATCAAGTCATAATTGCGTGATATCAAATCAGAATTGCGAGTTATCAAGTCAGAATTGCGTGATCTCAAGTCAGAATTGCGTATTATAAAGTCCGATTCTGAGGGGGAAAGAGACCGACTTTTTTCTCAGAATTGCGTGTTTATATCTCACAATTATGACATATTTTGCAATTGCGTGTTATAAAGTCAGAATTGCGAGTTATAAAGTCACTATTGCGATATTTTGCAATTGCGTGTTATAAAGTCAGAATTGCGTGTTATAAAGTCAGAATTGCGTGATATAAAGTTAGAATTGCGTGATATAAAGACGGAATTGCGCGATATAAAGTCACTATTGCGATATTTTGCAATTGCGTGTTATAAAGTCAGAGTTGCGTGTTATGAAGTCAGAATTGCTTGATATAAAGTCGGAATTGCGAATTATAAAGTCACTATTGCGATATTTTGCAATTGCGTGTTATAAAGTCAGAATTGCGCTTTATAAAGTCAGAATTGCGTGATATAAAGTCGGAATTGCGCGATATAAAGTCACTATTGCGATATATAGCAATTGCGTGTTATAAAGTCAGAATTGCGTGTTATAAAGTCAGAATTGCCTTTTATAAAGTCAGAAGTGTGACATATAACGTCACTTTTGCAATAGTTTGCAATTGTGTGTTATAAAGTCAGAATTGTGAGATATAAACTTACAATTCTGAGAAAAAAGTCAGAATTACGAGAGATAAACTCGCAACTGCAACTTTATATCGCGCAATTCTGACTTTATAATCCATATAATGGTTCATTTGTGTTTCTCCCTAGACATTTAGGGAATATATTGACCTATTGTATGCCCATCAATTTATTCCTTAAATTGTATTTCCTTGGTCATAAAATGGTCTTAAATCTATCTTCATCAAACCTACAGAAACCCTGTATAAGAGTTTATGCTTAAAACAAGACAAGTATATTTGTGGTATTACTCTTAGTTCAAGAGAAAAACATGTCTTGATGTTGTATGCAGTTTTGCTTCTCTCCTATATATTTTTACTGGAACACAAGACAAAAAAACGAATATGATATAAATCTTCTCTAGACAGTATGAGAAAGACACATCTTTCACGACAAAAATATTTTTAGTAAAATAAGATACATTTTTACTTGACCAGCAAAATTACATAAGATATATTTTTATTGAGAGTATACAGTATCTTGAGTATATTTTATAATTGATTTTTTTTCTTGTTCTAAGCATAACAAATGCAGATTTACTGTTTTTATTATTATTTTTTTACCTCATGCAATTTTAATTATCAAATAAATGTATCTCGATTGAAGCATGTTTATATATTATATATCAAAAACTGTTGTAGTGTATTAAGTAATATTACAGACATAGCAGTCTGAATGCTTCTAAAATAGGAGCGCTTGTTGCTGCACTTGTCTGTGCATGTTGTGTCACAGGCAGAATCAGGTGTGAGTCTGGAAGGATTGTCGTACAGCGGCTAACTAAGAGAACGCTGCGTGCGTTCGTTGACTGAAGAATCATGCTCAGCTCCGGGTTCACATAGACTCAACAGCTGGAGACAAACAGCTGGGTAAGATTTTTGCTGTTCTGCTTTAGGCAAATCAGAGCGGAGAGATCAGGTATAACTTTAGAAAGCTGGACGGCTTCTCCTAGCAGACATAGCTGGAAACTGGGCTTGTCTGCCAAGCACTGATTTATGACAGCGGTAGAAACAGCTTGTCTACTGTCAGTAGTCGATGTTAGTGTGGAATTTGATCAGCCAATCTAAAATAAACTGGTGCTAAAAAGAGCTGTGTGTTTGTCACTTGAAGGCAGAGCCGGCCCTAGACCTTTGGGGGCCCTAAGCAAAATTTGGTTGGAGGCCCCTTTGACCGTTTTAAGTAAGGCCTAAAGAAAAGCAATGACTACCTTATAACTATACTGTACATATTATATCTACTATGTTTTTATTTTATTTTTTATTCTATTAAATTATGTTTTAATTATTCTATGTATACTGTATGCTAATTTTCTTTTTACGCTGCTGGTCCTGAGTACGTATTTCGTTCTTATGTGGCAACATGTACAGAATGACAATAAAAGACCTTGAGTTCTTGAGTTGAGTTCCATGTTTGATGTCTAACAGTAAAATTATGATACCACTGAGCTGAATGGCAGTGCAGTGCAATGAACACACTGATGAACTTGCTGAATAAAAAGACTGATAAAGTGATTTTCACTGACAATCAAAGAAACATTTTTAATTGACACAAGAGTTTAAGAGGCACAAACAACAGCCTATATATAATTGAAATGAAATAGAGCAAATAGAGTAATATTTAATACATTTAAATAAACTATTATATAAAATAATAAATAGAACATTTAAATGTTTTAACTTTTCAAATAAACAAAATTAACAATATCTAAAACACCACAAACAAGATTAAAAGTAACAATAATAAGAATTAGGTAACATTTCAATAGAACTATTAAATCCAAACTTGTGTATTTGTGTCTTCTTGGGTGACATGACTGTGTTGTGAACCAGGAAAAGAAGTGGTTGATGGAGCTGCAATAAAGAAAATAATTATACATAAAGTTAGACTTAATTTTTTTAAATGCAGAAGGTTATCATTTTACAGTACCTTTATACTCACCAACAGCTGGAGCTTTGCTTACTGGCAGCATATACTTTAATAGTGCCCCTGGAAAGGGGACATAAGGAGTAAATTAATTTTAGCCCTTTAGTGAAGAAGCCAAACTGGGGTTGTATTGTTCTGTTAAATGCTTTAACATCACAACAAATGGTATAATACTAAACAAATTTTTTGCAGCATGTTATTAGCATTTATTACATGGCTTGGTTGAATTCTGTTACGTCTTCATAACAGCCCGCTGTGAAGTAGGCTATAACGCACCGTTGAGCAGAGCGTTGCTATGGACGCGGAACGGACTATTTTCTTTAGCGGAAGCAACAATCGTTTTTAAATCAATAAACTCCTTTTTCAATCAATATTTTGTGTCAAATTATTTATTTATTTGGTAGGTATCCATGTAATAAGAGGGATAATCTATAGCGAGCTGCGAGGCGGTTTTTATTCGCTATAACAACCGCCTCGCTATACTGCGAGCGAGAGAGACTAACTTATATTTAGACTGCAGATTATCCATACATACATAGGTATCGGAAAATTAAGCCTACAGGTTTACGTACCTTTATCTTCTTGCTTCTTTTCTTCTTCCAGCCTCTTCTTTTGTCGTTTTTCATGGCCAGAAAGATATTTTCGTTTCTTGTTGTCAGACATCGTCGACGTCGGAGTCACTGACTGACGAGTGACATGATGTGACTGACATCACAGGGTCAGTCAGGGGTCAAGATTAGCGGGGAACTCGCCATAATAAAGAACTAAATAAATAACAACTGTGCTTATCATGATGCCTGATAAAGAGCACTGTAGGCCCATTTCTTTCTTTCTTTTTATTTATTTATTTTATGTTACTTTTGATGTATGATTTTTTTTCAGCAATGACTCTAGGGGGCCCTCTGCTGGCCACGGGGCCCTTTGCAATTGCAAGGTTCGCTTAGTGGCTGGGCCGGCTCTGCTTGAAGGTAAAGTGTATTGTTACTTCCTCAACAAAAAAAAGTGATCCATTGCAAAAGTGCTCGAATACCAAGTCTGGCATTGGTTAGCCTTCTCCTTGACACTGCTGTAAGAAATTAAAGGGTTGAGTGGAATGCCATTTGAACCGTTGTCCACAAGACCCCTCGAGCTGCCTTAAGAATTCCCTTGAGAGTGTCTGAATCCATTTGAGTAGTTAATTCTTTATCTCCCGCCCGGCAATGCATTTGGAACGTCTGGCCAGCCACAGTATTTGTGATATTATCAAGCAAATGAAGTGCATCAAAATAACTGCCCTGCAACCTCTCGAAACGCCTTAGCAACCACACAATTTCTTTGGAAAATTTAAACCATTTTGATCTCACACTGACATATCTTTAACGCTGTCTGGAAGGTCTACTTTTGATATTGACCCAACACCTCAATCACCGTAGTATGCACTTGGACTTTGGTCGGTCTCTTTGATAAGTTCACATGGCAGGACGAATGAGATCACATTCCTGTGATGAAGCAGGCCAAAGCCTTTGAAACGCTCCCCTCATGTCTGAATAAAACACTGCGATAACTGAGCCTGGGGTTTCCGTGGCAACCCCTCTTAAACGCGTTACTTCTTTAGCATTGCTCTGAATGGAAGCAATTCTAGTCAGTGTTTCACAGAGCCCAGGTTGCAGTTTGCATACCAAGTGGATATTGAGTCTCCATTATTATCACAACCAAATGCTACAAATACTTCTTCTTTTTAATAAGTGAGCTTTTAATTCTGCTTTGATATCAGTGAGTCACTGAATATTTGTGTGTACGTGTGTGTTTTACATATACAAATCAATTTTGATGACAATAGACCTTAGTCAGGGTAGCAGCAAAAATATTTACTTTGTGCTAATAATGAGAACAAGACTGTGCGGGATAGAATTACAGGGTGTTCAATGGATTGCAATGTTGTTTAACAACATACCGATTGTCGAAACAATTGAAACAATTCAGTAGAACAAACTCCATAAAACAAATGAAAATGACGTGATATTGGACATTTATTCAGTGTGTGCCATTGTAAAGACTATCTATCCCTCTACCCCTCACAACCTCGTCTTTATCTGGATTTTTGGCCATTCATTCCAGTGTAATCTGGGTATTGTGTCTTTAAAAGATATGAAACTATATTTTCTTTCCTCAATCTTCACTTTTCTTGTGGTCGATTTGTCTTTGCAGACTGATGAATGATTCAAAGCTTGCCGTGGTCCAGCGCCATGGTAGACATGCCGAGCCTGTACAGTCCCTTGTCCCCGCTGGGCGATCCAATCCTGGACAGCCCTCTGTATGGAGAACTCATTGGTGACATGGAGGTGCTCGAGGACATCTCTCAGTCTCTTAGCGACGATGCTTTCAACTCCTTTCACGTGCTGGACTACCAGAGCTGCCACACAGAAGTTGACGGCTCCACTGTCTTAGGTTGAGCATATGGACACACACAATCTGAATAATAATACTAACCAATCAGGCTCTGTAAAAAAGTCTTAAAGGCACAATATGTAAGATTTTTGGATATCCAAAAACCACTAGAACAATGTTATATATTTTGTTGACTTGTGTAATTACATTATCCCAAATAATTCCAAGAATGTTTAAATCCAGAGAAATAAGCAATTTTAACCAGGCCACGGAGCTTTCCCTCGATTTTCAAAGACGCTTTAATATATTATGTGTTTTATTAGACAGGTGAGCAACTGTTTGGATGCATTCATCGATAGAAAACTAATCATTGTTAAATAGCTCAACACAGTTAGTCTTATTGTTTAAATCTCGTTTTCTTGATTTACCGTGAGTACCATGTTTTACCATGCCTAATATCGATCTAGCTTACTGCAGTGTGCAACAAGTGCCTCATAGTAGCCGGCGAGTGAACGCACAGAGTAGCATTATAATAGCCTGACGTTGTCATACTCAATTCTAGTCAGAATATGAGTCTGATACTGCTCCGTTGGGCTGTGATTATGGGGCGTGTTTCAACCGAACCAAGAAAGACCTCAATTGGATAGACCTACAACCAATCAGAGCAACGGAGGGACACATAACATTAGTTGTCAAATGTCAACAGAACTCAACTGCACTGTGTTGCCAAAACCGCGGGTTGTTTTCCATGTCCGCGGGTTGAAGCGACCCCAAATATGTGATATATAGACTCAGGAATGCAAATTTTAGCAGGCAAACCTTCCAAAATAACACATATTCTACCCCCCAAACGCCATTTTTTTCTGGAGAACCCCCCCCCCCCCCCGGGAAACTACTGGGCTTGTTTTGGGCTAGTTTTGAGTAGCAATTGGGCGGGTTTTGTTGTAAAAACTTGGCAACCCTATCAGCACGCACGCTGGAATAAGTAACGTTAGAAGAAAAAGATGAGTGTAAACGATCTTTGCCAGTGTTGTAAAAAAGAATTTAAGGATACACAGAGTACTTACCAACACGATCATCATTTTTTAGAGAAATAGTAAAGGTGAATGCATATACGAACAAGTTCTCTGTTTAGGATTAGAACGAATTCAACCCAAGAATTACTGTTTATCATCTGTCCATCATCGTATAAAGCCCGCCCTGACAATTTTATTGGTCCGAACAGCTTCTGTTCGGGCATAATTACTTCTCTACGGATCAAGTCCAGACCAAACTGCCCAAGCTCAAATGTTGTGGGCGGGGCTAAGTTCGGCTGGCATCCAGGCTAGCATTATAACATAACTTTCAACCAAGTCTGCAACACTCCTGTCAGAAACTGAAGCTTCCGCGCCTCGATCGCTACATTTCTATAACTGTTTATTTCACACCAACATAATGAATTGTTCTGCATCTGCAAGAGTGTGCGCAGGCTTTTGATAATCGCGCCTCTACTTCCTGCTCTCTACTGCGCAACTCCGGTCCCGAGATCGCTACAGCGCAGACTCGGTCCCAAGATGTCAGCGCCGTGTACGGGCCTACGAAAGCTTCAACTCTGGTCAGCGGAAGTCAAGGAAGTCGCGTTGTCCATATTTTTTTACGGCCTATGCTTTCAACACACTCAAATGTATCTAATATGATAAATTAGTGCTGTGTTACCCCACATATGCATGACCGGAAGAAGCGGAAGCGGTCATCTGCGGCATAATAAAAGCTCCACTGCTCTTGAACCGCGTGTCACGCAACAACAACTCCCATGATTCTGCGAAATCAAGGTGTCATCAAGCTACGCCTTTGTTTTGAATAAATGATCTCTAGCGGCGAAAATTACATATTGTGCCTTTAAATCAACCCTAATCTGTCAACTTAAAGAATTAACCCTTTGCATTAATTTGATGGTATTTAAACAACCAGTCATAAGTTTGGATAAGTCATAAGTCAAACTTGAAAATTTTAAAATCATTTTGATCAAAAAGGTTCTCCTTAAATGCTGTTTTATATTAATTATGTTATATTATATTAATTATATTATTTACATTATATTATAAATACAAATTGTGCCTATGAAAAAAAAAAATTATAAAAAGAATATATATATTTGCGTGAAATTATAGTTTTTGAGGACATTCATAATACTCTAAAATTTTGAGGACATTCATAATTTTGAGGACATTCATAATACTCTAAAATGTGTAAAATATGAAAGGAATCAAAAAAATAAGTAGGTATCATAAATGCATCTGGGTCAGTAAAATATTGACTTTAGCGTGTGTGTTTGTCTTTTAGATGTCTTAACCCCAGCATCTAGTCCGTCCTCAGAAGTGTTCACGGCCAGCACAGGTCAGGACGAGAACTCCTCCGGTTCTCTCGCCCTTGAGTGCCGCATCTGCGCTGACCGGGCATCGGGTTTTCACTACGGAGTGCATGCCTGCGAAGGGTGTAAGGTAAGCACGCATGCAAAGTGCACAGTGGAAAATTCTCACACGAGTGCCAAGAGTCAATACCAAAACACTCTCAACTTTTTCCTTCTTGCCATTAGTTCAGACACTGGGTTACACTTTCATGACCACAAATCTGTCCGGGACAGAAAACCCTTTAGCGTGCACATCAGGGTCACCAGAAAGCATGCAAGTTTTGGGAGTATTTTCATAGCTGCTTTTGCAAAAAAGACTGAGAGTTCCCCCGAGGCTTGTTGTGAGGTGAAGCGTGTACAAGAGCTGTTGCTTCATGTGGTGCATGTCAAAATCATCAGAAGGACTTGCGCACAACACACCTCAGCTGACTCCAGCCTGGGTCACAGCCGTTTTCTTTCCTTTAAAGTTAACTACTACCAGCCCAGTTATTGCCATGTGCCGTGTGTTTTTCTCCAGCAAGGGCAGACTTTGACCGTTGGCACCCCTCGGGGTGCAATTAAACTGGGACGATTACAACCGAAGGTTTATTGCTGATGCGGTTTACCACTCTTTCACGTTTCACTTTAAAATATACGTTGTGTGTTTTGTTTTAAGGAATTATGGTAGTTGTAGTTAAATTACTTTTAAAATGAAGTGCTAATTAAAAACATATTTTGTATGAATTCATGCAAAATCAGGATCGCTGTGGACTGACTGAATTCATTATTCAGTTCACTGGTTTCAAGCTTCATGCACCTCTAATTTTCATGTTAGTTAATTATATAGTTTGAGATTTACACTGTGTCCTAAGTAGGAACAATGTAATAAAGGAACAAGCGCTAAAAGTTATTCTTCAATGTAAATCCACCACAAGGACAGGACATTTTGTCCCGCAGTTTGTTTTGCATTCTGCACTATAGCCATGCCCACATTGAAATTTCATTGGTCTAATGAATATTAAATTATCAAATGTATTATTGTCTGACCGTAGCTTTTTATTTCTGGCAGTTGTACATTGGTGAAGATTATCTTGATGAACAAAACATGTAAGAATCATATATTTTTATGCAATAATCAAAAGTTGAGGGAACCAGGGTGATGCTAACCTCTGGGCTGGTCTACAAAAATACACCAAATTAGAATAATGAGAAATGTACAATAACCAACATTTGGTAACACTTTAGTTTAGTGTTTAGTATTTATGCGTATTACTAGGATATTGGCTGTTTATTAGTACTTTTAAAGCACATATTAATGCCTTATTCTACATCCTTAATCCGACCCAATACCTGAACTTAACAACTACCTTACTAACTATTAATAAGCAGTAATTAGGAGTTTGAGGCAAAAAGTCGTAGCAAATACAAGTTAATAGTGATAACTGGACCCTCATCTAAAGTGTGACCCTGCAAAATTGTAGAATCTGATTGTAAAGTGTTTTCTTTTGAGGAAAATCTGGAGGAATAAATTAGTCTGTTGCATGGTGAACTTCACCTCCCACAGCTTTTGAGAACAGTAGGAAATAATGCTCTGTCCTTGGTTGGTATTCATAGGCTAAACAGCGATGAGCTGTTCCTTCAGTCCAGTTTTATCGTTTGGTATGTTCAGTGTGTAGAGATGCGTCATCGGTTCTGTTTTTAGCTCTGGAAGCAATCTGTGACCGTCTATCATGAGCTCTAGTCTGATACCGTTTCCATTGTCAGGCACGTGTTCTGCTTTTCCCTGCTGAATAATTTGCCTGCAGGGACACATAAGGTCTGCTGTAACTGTGACCCTTACTACACATATCAGTCCACAGTGTCTATTCCGATGAAATGACAAAGATCATTCACTGTATATTCATTCATTTCAAAAATGAACCGCGATATTCACTATGCACCCAAGCATCCTACGCAAGACCGTGTAGCCTAGCCTTAACTGAAAAATACACAATTATATATTTTTGACACTGCACATGCACACTCAGTTTAGCATTCGGTTTATCAAGGTCACTTTATAACGGTCTTGTGAGATTCAGCTTTGTATTGGGCCTTAGGGAGTAAAGTCCTTATATTTATGTTTACATTTTGAATCGCTTGTATATTAGAAAGCGAGGCCTACACGAGAACATGTTGACATTTGTTATCATACATTTTTTATCATTCTCAGTTTGCGTTTTTAAGTGTCTTTTATGAATTTTCCACAGGGCTTCTTCAGGAGAACCATTCGACTCAAACTGGAGTATGACAAGTGCGAACGCAACTGCAAGATCCAGAAGAAGAACCGAAACAAATGTCAATACTGCCGCTTCCGCAAGTGCCTTGCAGTGGGCATGTCCCATAACGGTAAGAGCTTTTATTTTAGATTATACCGAGTCGGTTTATGGCTTGATGATTAAATATCTTTAATCGTTTTATTGGTAATCAAGATGGTGTTCTGGTTTATTACAATTATCTTTTGTAACATGTAGTTTAATTGCTGCTTTGAAGGTCAGGAAATTTAGATTATAATCAAAATATAGAACAACAACCTTTAGACACCATTTGCTTTGATATCATGAGGTAGCACAAATCTGTGCTTTCCAATGGCTATCGCAGGATAACCGCAGATGAACTAGGGGACACGGAAGACACGCCGTCCCGTTCTCTCACGGGACTTTGACCTAGATCTAGGGTAGTCTCTTCTGTTAGCGAGGGGCTAGTGTCATGTGCCGCTGTTAGCGTAATCTCTTCAGAGGTAGATCTGTATCATATCACGCCATACACCCCATCCCACGTTTGCCCTTTGTCCCAGTACTGATGAAGTGGCAACAGTGTAATGACCTAAAGTTCTACTACTCATGGTTTGTGTATAAACTGGGGCTGGCGATTTAATACGTTAATGTGGAGCAATTATTATTTATAAAAAAAATAAATAAAAAAAAGGCTATCAGTGCCCTATGACCTGCATTTGAGTTTTGGGGATGTTCCTACCATCCGAGCTATTTGACTGCGGATCTGCACATACACTATCAAAAAGAGCCCGTTCTAGCATTTAATTTGCGATATAACGTTTTTCTCAGACAGATTGATAAATGCAATTGCAACACAGTGGACTGTAGGTCACTGATGTGGAAATAAAACATACATAATTATTTAATTTATTTCACATCACATTTTTAATCAAATAACAGCCCTAGTGTGACTAAATTTTATTTAATAACACTTTATTTTACAGTGTCCTTGTTACATGTATTTACTGTAGTGATAACTATAAATGATGCATAATTATATGCAACTAACCCTAAACCATCCCCTATTCCTAACCCTAACCCTCAGTACTTAAATGTATAATTACACTGTAACAGGGACACCTTAAAATCAAGTGTAACCCTTTATTTTAAGGTGACTTAGTTACATTGTACTTACTCAAATAAGTACTGAGTAATATTAATTAACTACATGTACTTACTGTAAAGTTAGAATTAGGATTTGGTTTAAGGTTAGTACTTGTAATCATGCATAATTTACTATAATAAGTACATGTAGTAACTACGTCATCTTAAAATAAAGTGTTACCGAACATTTTGTTAAGCACGTATGTATCTGCCTTACACGTGTGTGTGTGTGTGTGTGTTCCCGTTTTGTTTGTATAAAGTACATTGTCTGTGGCAGTTGTGCCTAGTTTTATTGGTAATGTGTGTGCGCGTGTCTTACAGCTATCCGCTTTGGGCGGATACCCCAATCTGAGAAGCAGAGGCTGAAAGCAGAGAAGGACGTCAGCGGGAAAGAGGAGCACGAGTCTCAGCAGCCGGATACGAAGAATCTGGCTAGGCAGATGCACGAAGCCTACCTCAAACACTTCCACATGAACAAAGCCAAAGCACGTGTGTTTCTCACGGGAAAGACCAGCACTCCGGTGAGTGACTGCAGTGTTGGGGAGTTAGCTAACTATCTCATTCACCCACTATTCACATTGTATTGCTCACACAAGCTGAGAAAAATGAGGCGATAATCAAACACGTTCTGTAAAAGCACTGGAAAGAATTATATGGTCTGTAGGTCTGTTTTTTTTCGCAAAATATTTATTTAATGCTGCTGTTCACTGGTATGTTATCATGGTTAAATATATTATAATTGTTAATACAAAGAATTAAATTATTAGGTTTTTGTTGCAATTAAAGCAAGACTAAACTACACAACTTTATAGTCGCTAGTTGCTAAAAGTCATAGCCAGCTTGCGGATTTTGGGTCAGAGATGACAGACAAAATCGCATAGCGTATGATGGGCAGATTTAGTTTTAGCTGAGTACGATTTAATACTGAGTACGATTCCGTCCCATTGTTGTCATTTGTCACACCTCCTCGCTAAAAGCCACGTTTACGATTCATTTCTTGTGTTTGAAACGACTTGAAAGTCTGTAAATATGTGATCCTCAGTCGTTTAGTGAATGAGGCCCAATTTTTCTCTGTAACATTTGCAAAGTGTATGATGCCTAGCATTTTAATATAGTCGTGTAGTGCATTCCAGCCTTTCAAAAATGGAGAGCGCTAATTGCACAATCTACTTATTGAGCTGAACGGTCTGAACGCACACCTCTTCCCTGACTGTTCTCTCTCCATCCTTCATTGAAGCCCTTCGTCATCCACGACATGGACTCTCTCCAGCACGCCGAGCAGAAGCTACTCACCCAGCTGCTGGGCGACGTGGCGTCTGGCGACGCTTCCACTGTGCGGGAGAGAGAAGTGGAGGCCCGGCTCTTCCTATTCTGTCAGTACGCCTCGGTGGCGACGGTCACGGAGCTGACGGAGTTCGCCAAGGCCGTGCCCGGCTTTGCCACACTGGACCTCAACGACCAGGTGACTCTGCTGAAGTACGGCGTGTACGAGGCTCTCTTCGCCCTGCTGGCCTCCTGCATGAATAAAGACGGGCTGCTGGTGGCTCGGGGCGGAGGCTTCATCACCCGCGAGTTTCTGAAGAGTCTGCGCAAGCCCTTCAGTGACATGATGGAGCCCAAGTTTCAGTTCGCAATGAGGTTCAACGCTCTAGAGCTGGACGACAGCGACCTGGCGCTGTTTGTGGCTGCCATTATCTGCTGCGGAGGTGAGATGCAGGGAGAGCAATGGGAAGTGAAATAGAGGCGTGTAAAATGTTCTTGAAAACACTGTCTAAATGAAATGCCGCTTAACAGTGACTAGCAGCTTTAAAAAATTACCATTACTCAGAAATGAAATACTTGATATGTCATGTGGTGCATGTCATGCTACACTCCAACTAGAGCAGGGGTTTTTAAACTGGGGTCCAGGGGTCACAAGGGGGTGCTTGAAAATGTAGGGCCTGTCAAAGTTTATTTTAAAGTTTATATTTATCAGACATCTTCAAGTTGTCAAACATGGTCAACGTAATTATTTTTGCTTTGCTTGATTTATATATATATATATACACTTTTCCTTATACATTGATTTAAAGGCACAATATGTAATTTTCGCCACTAGAGGTCGCTTATTTAAGGCGTAGCTTGATCAAGCCTTGATTTCGTAGAATCATGGGAGTTGTTGTCTTCACCTCTACAGCCGGTGGAGAAGAACTTGACAGAAATCGGGCAGAATCCATATTCATGTATGAGCTAATGTATTAAAGATTTATTAACGTTATTGTAGTATGAAGCAGGGTGGGGCTGAAAGCCGTTGAAATGGAACGAGGCTGCTAGAGCGATTGCTAATGAGAGACGAGCACAACACGCGGCTCGAGAGCAGTGGAGCTTCTTTGTTTACAAGTAGCACGCGGAACCTCCGCAACTCTGCCGTGACAAGAAAACGAGATTTAAAGGTGTCATAAACTGGATTTTACATTTTTTTTATGCTGTTGTCTGAGATCAACTTATGACGTTCACGTGGTTTATAAATTAAAAAAACACCATAATGAATAAGTTATAGGCTATTTTCTACCCTGGTTTTGAGGCTCTCTCCTGCACGCTCGGATTTTATCGCCGTGCCACACTGAAGACTCGGAAGTAAACGCCCGCGGCTATGAATGGATAAGATTTGCATATTTAATGAGCTTCGGCTCCGCGAGACATGCTGTTTTGAAGCATGTGGGAAAACGGCAACCGGAATAATTCGTCCCACAGGGCTCGCAAAACGTCTTTATCAAACAAACTCAATGATTTATCTCTCATCCACCCGCGATTGATTGGAATGTTATTTTTTTATTACTTGGCCCGCCTGAACGGTGGATATAAGCGCGAACCGTGCATCACACACACGTGCGAGCGCCAGTACGTTGCAGACTGCATGATCAAAACTTCCCGGATAGTATTTTTCCTTCAAATATCAAGTCAAGAGAGTGAACAACGCGCATCAGGAAACACAAATAATGGATTCTCCAGCCTTTGACCGCATGCTAAGGTATGTTAAGTTAGACACGTTCACAATCAATAGATCTATATCAAACGATCTGTAACAATGCAATATTGTGATATAAAAAGCATGTTTTACTCACATTAGTGTGTTGCTTGATTCGTTCATGTAATCTCATCCTGTCTGCAAATCCAGTCTCTTGTTTACAAACGAATCTGTGGTGAAATGAAGGAACAAACACGCAAAGTCTTCCACACGTGAGCTGGATATTCATTAAAAATAAAGTTCATCCATCCATGCATTCATAATATTGGAATCCGAATGAAGCTTATGCGGTATGTTTAGAAATTCGATGCAGTTTAGCTCCATGTAGGCCTGTGTTATGTTAGTGGCACGAGTCGGTGGGAGGGGCTACAGAATCAGGCGTTGTTCTTCTTCTGTTGAGGCGATGCTTCACTTCACTCTGACGTAATAGCCGGGCACATTCTAAGATCAATCGTTTGCTGGGCCTGGTGTCTATAAAAGATTTTTTTTATCCTTAAGCTCAAGGGAAAGTTGATTTCTCAATTTATCACCCCTTAGAGAGAGCATTTTGTTGTGGTGCCCCCTGAGCACTTGGTGCCCTACGCGCAGCGCGTGATGGGAGCGGCGGCACTGGATAGAGGTCCTGGTTAAAATTGCTTATTTTTCTGGATTTAAACATTCTTTGAAATATTTGGGATAATGTAAGTACAGAAGTCAAAATAAATAACATTGTTCTAGTGGTTTTTGGATATTTTTATCCAAAAATCTTACATATTGTGCCTTTAAATTTGAACCTAAATTAGAAGCTAAAGTTCCCCTGTACCACTGTTCATGAACATCCTACATCATATTAATATCTCACCTCCTTTGCTTACCTGTAAGTAGGTTAGTTGTGGTTCAGGTTGTTTTTATGTCACCTCTGGAGTCCCACAGCCTATAGGTTTTGCGAGACATGACATAATAATAGTCAGAGTGAGATGAGGATTTTGTTCTCCTGAGGACTAGCGAAAATAACCACAGTTTCCTCTTCCGCCGGTTCCAGCAGCCACCCTCAGAACCGCGGTCATGCGGCAGGGACCCCAAACGCAGACAGTTCCTCACACCACAGCTTCCTGGAAAACCGCTCTGACTCTTTAACCTATAGAGAGACACCCTTAGCAAAATGACTCTTGAAAAATAAACGTTTCATGAATATATGTGGACACACCGTACAGCTAAATCTAGGGATGTCATACTACCGAAGTTAAAGCAGTCAATGTCATTTCACAAGGTCAATATTAATAGAAATATGAATAATTTTAGAGAAAATAGTTTTCAATTAAGTCATTTCAAGTAATTATTCAAGTAAACAGTCTTGGTACCAAAGTAACCGTGCTTTTGACATCTTGATATGTCTCTCTTTCTCTCTGGATCTGCATTGACAGACCGTCCAGGACTGAGCGACGTGTCACAGATCGAGCGCATCCAGGAGAACATAGTTCACGCCCTACGGCTCCACCTGTTGTCCAACCATCCCGACAACGGCTTGATCTTTCCCAAGCTGCTGCAGAAACTGGCCGACTTGCGGCAGCTGGTGACAGAGCACGCAGAGCTGGTCCAGGATATCAAGAAGACGGAAGACGCTTCACTCCATCCTCTTCTGCAGGAGATCTACAGAGACATGTACTGAGCTCGAAGCGTTCCCGTTCACGGGAGATGAAGAAAGCCTTTGAGTAGCTGAAAGCTCGGCTCTGAGGGGGTGGAAGACCGGCCAGAACACCTTAGGGGTGTGTACCTGCTTTTGGATCAAGCACTGCTGGGACATTAAGGGTAAAGCCAGTGTAATTCTAGGCTCATGAATATTGCACTAACCTGTAATAGGGAACTGACCCTTTCAAGGACAATACCTATAGTCCCCCGAAAAATGCAATAGATGCTTTATGACTATAACGTGTACTCTTAAAAGAAGCCAGTGAAGCAAATGGCATTCAGTGTGGCAAGCATATAAACAAAACAAAAAAAACTGTACACACACCGTTATATATTGCTCATTAAAGTGCCATTTTCAGCTTTATAAGCTTGTGTCTTTTCTGTTGCTTTGACAAATGTGGCCACTCTGAGATGATGTGCTGTTGCTGTCCTGTTATATTTGCAGGGCGGGGCTTTAGATATAGGGGGCGTGACTAATCACGTGTAACTTCCAGAGCGAAAATGGGTTGATTTATCGTGTTTTAATGCTAGAATGAAATGTATATAGAGCCATATAAATTAGATTGATACCTCATTTGAAACGCTTGTATATTGAACACCATTTGTAAAATATTTTGTATAAAAAATATTATTGTACACTGTATAGCACTCCAACTGTAATTTTATTGTACAAATGTGTTATGTGTGTATACAGTAAATTATTGTTTTATTGAGATTTCTTTTAGGTTTTTTTTTATTTTATTTAGCATTTAGAGGCAGATCTAGGCTACTAGTTGAAACAATCTACAAGACCCTTGAATATCAGGAAAATGCTTTGTAGACTTGCAGTTTAATGAAACTTTCATTTTCAGTTGTGGATGTTATTCAATTTTGGATGCGTAATTGGTGACAAGTGGTGTTTGTAGTTTGAAATGAAATGTAATGTTGATAAAAATTTAATATATATAATGTTTATTAAAAAACCGTGCAATGAGCGGCGTGGAAGTGTTTTTATTTCAGGCGCCATCATCTGACTACTTTTATGTACTGCAAGCGTAAACTATTAACCGGAGGTTCTGAGACTGTCCTACTTGACGTACCGTCGTGACGTTATAGCACTATGGCGGGCCCTGGGAACGCGTGCTCGTTCAAAACAAACAGTTAGGATTTGTTTGAACGGGATTTTAGGCATTGTGCAGCATGAGGACCGTGCTTTAGAGCGGATGGATTTGCACGAGGGATCCGCGCTCGGCGTGTTCAGCTGTGGGCTGTGTGAGCTGTCCAGTCCGTACAGTTTCTACGGGCAGAAGCCGCCAAACACGAGAGCAATAGTGTACGTACACAAGTAACTTATTTGGGAAACTGCAGTGCGCTTAGCGCAAATAATCGTTCCTCAATGCTTTTCATGTGCAAGAAAGTAAGTTTGTAATGTAGCGTTGGTGATATACAATGACGTAAACATAATATAAGAAGTTGCTTATGATTATTTTTCAGGATGGTACATTTTTAAATATATTTTTTGTAAAATCCATGAAAAGCTTTTACAGATATTTATTGAAAATGATTTAAACAATGTTTTTCACGCTTGTTTAAGGAACCATAAACTATTATATAAATAGTAATGTAATAGCCTAAGTACAATTATTTGTTATTACATTCCTCGCATATGTTTTAACGGGCTGGCAAACTGCCAAATGACTGAAAACGACTTTACACGTAATAGGAAATTGTGTCATTTTATTCACCATGTCGTTGCAAAACTGTATGACTTTTTTTCCCCTCCTGCATAGACTGTGCAAAATGTGAATTTTTGTCATACAATGGAAGTTACTGTGGAAGTTCTGTCTTCCAGAAAAGAAAGTCATACAGGTTTGCAGTGACCGTAAGGTGAGTAAATGATGGCATAATGTTAATGTGTTAAATTATGTGCTTACAGTATGGCAAGCCGGTTGAACATTTAATACTTAAAATGTAGCAATTTTCATGCTATTGGTACTTTTTTTTTTTTAGATACTAGTATCTATTCCATTAGTTACTAGTACTTATTATTTAGGTAGTAGTGCTTGTTCTTTAAGTACTAGTATAGATTTTAGATGCTAGTTATTGTTTATTAGGTACTAGTACATATTTTAATGGTGACTAGTATTTAATTAAACTTTACTTGAGAAAATAGTAATACGGGTTAGGGCTGCGCAATATATAGAAATATCGCAAATGTACATATCGCAATATGCATATTGCATGGGTACGCAATATCTGAATGATTTTAATAGGCTACTTCAACATTGTGAAAAGTGTACGTTTTAGGTCGACGCATATAGCAGAGAATAGACTGGGCACACGACTGTTACTTATGTGACTTGTTGCTTGTCAAAATTAGTTATTAAACGCAATAACTTGCAAAAAACAACTCCTTGCAGTCTCGCGCTGTCTGACACACACCGAAACTTTCTTTTTTTCATGTCTTGTTACACACTCGAACTGTCAAATACATGTCAAAATGGCTGTCTTGATGACTATTCATGTAAACACAGTCGGTTATGCTTTAAGTGAAAGATATCAGTTGGGGAAAGAAATAGATTTTACAGACTTAAAGCAATATCGAATTTCGCATTATTTAACAAGGATATCGCATATCGCATTTTTCTTCAATATTGCATAGCCTCAAGCCTTGTTTATACTCGCCGCGGCCGCAAGAGCGCGAGGGTGCGCGCGGCAAAAATGACGTCAACGCGGAGGGGGCGGTCTCGCGCGTTGGCTCCGCAAGACCCCATTTCGCCTGGCGGTGCGCAGCGCATTTTTTGTAACTCCGCGCGCACCTCCGCATCCGAAGATGTACGATTTTGAGGCGACTTTGTCCGAGCTGGTGCGTCAGTACCGGCACATTTATGACCATTCCATGAGGGATCATCGCGACAGCCAGATGGCACAGAATTCATGGAAAGTTTGCATTGATGGCCATCCATCCGTCCAACCATCCATTCCTTTTGTGAATAGGACTTTAGAATTTGCATTAAGCACCCAGTTTGCACTTGTCTTAAGTAACTGCTTACATTTTCAAAATGAGCCTACACTAACTGAAATAGAACCTTTGATAAAATAAGGCATGTTTTATAAAAAGTAACTGTTCAAAGAGGCTTCATTTAGTACATTAGTTTACAAGACACTTTCTGCAGCATTTATTGTGCTTGTTTAGTGTTAATTTCAGAATGTACAAACAAAATCAGAAATTAGTTGTCATCTTCAGTTAATGCACTGTGAACTAATATAGTTAAAATATAGTATATATATATATATATATATATATATATATATATATATATATATATATATATATATATATATATATATATAGTATACAAATATCAATATAGTGTATGCATGTTTTCACATCCATCTATTTTGTTCTAATGTCGACCAATGCCACGCTTTCAGTTTTATGGTTTTATTACAAACACTGTGATAACTTATACATGAAAGTGAAAAATATGTGGTGCAGTGCGTTACTGTCAGTGACGTGGTACGTGTCACGTGTCCAGTGTAGACAGAACTATCATAATGAATTGTGCTTTTGATGCTACGCGTTCGAGTCCCTTGTAGGCAGAAGAGTGCAAATTGTGCACTAGTGGGGAGTGCACTAGAATTGATGGTGGGGGTTGAACAACTTCAGATTTTTTTAAAGTCAACATTAGGGATGCACCGAAATGAAAAGGCCGAAACACCGAAAGAAATTATGCCAATTATCAGTACCATTGCATTTATGGCTATGACTGTGTACTAACTTTACTAAAATCAAGGCATTGCAATTGCATAAATGAATATTAAAGTTTCAAAGAATAAATCAATTACAAATGATGCCAATATTTATTTAGCACATTGCAACAATGCACAGTATACTAAATAAAATTCAAACTAAAATGTTTAACTTGACCCCATTCATTTGTACATTAAATAATAATGTACAGGCCTACAGAAAGGTTTTAAAATTAAATGTTCTCTCATAAAAACAAAGTGCATTTAGGTCTAGTGCATTTTAAATTTTTCTGTACGACTACTACAAGAAAGTGCATTCAGAACAAGTGCAACTGCTTAAACTGCTACTATTTTCTCTGTCGGCCTTCAACATAATAGTGTATCAAAACAATACACTAGCCATAGCCCATATGTTAACTGTAGAATAGGGATAGCGGTACACAAAACTGACGGTTCGGTACAGCAGTTTTACAAAATGGCTTTATTTATTTTTATTGGTTTACTGAAGAAGAAGAAAAAGTATGTCCTTAAATGAATTAAATTATAACTAAAAGTTTATTGAAGATATTGCTGTAAACTATATAGGGAGCCCTTACTTGCACATTAATATTAAAGGTTAACAACAGAGCCCAAACTATTAGCCTAAATTCAGTTGCCATTTATCTTTAGGTCTAATAATCAACACTCAAATAACATATAGTCTGCAAACATGTAAACTTCACATAAGGCAGTTTTTTGCAATAACTTCTAAATCTAATTATAAAATAGTTTTTTATCCAATTCGTTGTTGAAATATAATCATTTATACACAGTGTCTGTCATTTTCATGACAGGTTTATTTAAACATACATGAAATAATCAAGATATCATTAACAGGTTAAGTAGAATATAATGAATTTAACTGCTAATATAGGTAATATATTTAGTGAAAGAGTTGATTTACTCTAGTGAATAAAAGTCTGTGGACACTGAATGACTGCCTGAGGTAAATGTGATGCTAAAGTTACATGACATTGTTAGTTTACAGCAGTTATATTGACGTCTTTTCGCTGTTGAAACACTGATTGAGCGATTACACCACATATGATATGTGACAGTAAGTTGTAATGTATCCTCAACACACCTTAGATGTTCATTCATGTTTATTCTTAAGGAAGAGATGATCGATCGCTCTCACAGATGATTGCGTTCACGCGCGCGCGCGCCGCTGCCTGAACTGTGATGTGATCAGTGATGCGTCAAAACGGCATTTATCATTTGAATTTCGTGATACATGTTGATCGATGTTGGTGTGGGAACTCGGATGGAAGTGTGTTCCGCGCTTAAAACATGCCCACTGTTAAAGATTGCATTCGGAAACCGTTGGGTTTCACAGTGAAGTCTGGTCCTCTTCTCATCGAGAACATGAGCTCTCGCTGTCAGTGCTTGTGCATGGAGCAGACGTGGGTGTTTCTCAGATATACTGAAATATGTCCACACCGCAGACATGTTGCTTCAGACAAGCACGTGCAAGTCGCGGTTTCTGTTTGTGTCATCACAACATTTCGGCCGTGTTGTTTCGGTGATAAAAGTCTTTCGGCCTTTTCCGGTGGCCGAATATTCGGTGCATCCCTAGTCAACATTTGTGATTTAAAATCGAGTTGACATAGACATAGTCACTATAACGAACAATGACGTCAATAATGAACAAATAAGCCTGAACCTCAAGTTGAGACTGGAACACGGGTTGCTTTGTGCGCAGCTATTCATAGTTTTCATGTGATATTAAAGGATCACCCACCTGGAGAGCAAAACAAGACTTTCCTCCATTGATTGCCAGTCATTTTTACCAGGTTTGTACTAAGTACTAGGGGTGTAACGGTACACGTATTTCGTACCGAACGGTACAGGGCTTCGGTTCGGGCACGCGTGTACCGAACGGTTTCCAAATGCAATCTTTAACCGTTAACAGTCGGCTTGTTTTATGCACGGAACACACTTCAATCCGCGTTCCCACACGAACATATTAAGTATTCAGTCCATTTTGTCATGAAATTCAAACGATAAATGCCGTTTTGACGCTCTTTAATGAGGCGTGACTGATCACAGAGATCGATCATCTCTTCCTAAAGAATAAACACGAATGAACATCTGGATGTATGTTGACTTGAGGATACATTACAACTTACTGTCACGTATCATATGTGGTGTAATCGCTCAGTGTTTCAACGGCGGAAAGACCTCAATGTAACTGCTTTGTAAACTAAACAATGTCATGTAGCATCACATTTACCTCAGGCAGTCATTCAGTGTCCACCAAACTAGAGAAATCAACTCTCACTAAATATACACACTATATTAGCCTATATATTCATTATATTCTACTTAACCTGTTAATGATGTACGTCTTGATGATTATAGTTTACAGCATATCGTCCCTATATAGTTTACAGCAATATCTTCAATACACTTTGTTATAATTTAATTCATTTAAGGATAGACACTGTTTTTTTCAGTAAACCACTGTTTAATAATAATAAATAAAAAGCAATTTTAAAAAAAGTAAAACTGCTGTACCGAACCTGTACCGAGCCGTGACTTCAAAACCAAGGTACGTACCGAACCATCAGTTTTGTGTACCGTTACACCTCTACTAAGTACTAATGTAGTGAGACGGTGATATTAAAAGATCAAATTCAGTATATATCTTATGGATAATGCACACTATATATATATATATATATATATATATATATATACATATATACAGGTGAAGAGATGGACCTGGAACATGAACGCAAAGCGCAGTTTGCCGTTAAGCATTTTGGTAACACTGTACAATAAGGTTCATTAGTTAACTACATTAGTTAACATGAACTAATAATGAACTGCACTTATAAAGCATTTATTTATCTTTGTTAATGTTAACATTTTAACATTTACTAATACTTTATTAAAATCTTGCTAACATTAGTTAATGCAGTGTGAACTAACATGAGCAAACCATGAACCGCTGGATTTTTATTAACTAACATTAACAAAGATGAACAAATACAGTTGCAAATGTATTGCTCATGGTTAGCTAATACATTAACTAATGAAACCTTGCTGTAAAGTGTTAGAAAAACATTTTTTTCCATAGAAAACGCGTAACCATTTAGCGTTCATATTTTGGGCTCATCTGCTCACCTGTATATAGTATGAATCATCACCAGTGTTCGCATTACAAGTAACTTGAGTTACGTAATCAGATTACTTTTTTCAAGTAACTAGTAAAGTAACGCATTACTTTTAAATTTACAACAAAATATCTGAGTTACTTTTTCAAATAAGTAACTCAAGTTACTTTGTTTCCCCATGTATTGACTGGCAGATCTCTTGTCCCCATGTTGAGATAAATTGGGAGCAGAGGCGTTGAGTTTAGAATAAATGTGAGCAGGTACTGACTCATCTCACTTACAAAAGAAAAAAAGGATTCATTATTACTCAAAAATAATAAAAATCTCAGAATATTATGCAAACCTGCAATAATTAAATATATTAAATTACACCAATATACTTTTATGTATTTAATCTCACTTTATTAACTAATGTCTTTGCTGTTGCCGTTCAATGAATGACTTCAACCATACGAAGCAAAAATGACTTGTATAAAATTTTGACTGCTGAAGTAATTGTGTTGAACTTTTTTTTTCTCCTGCGTCCTATTCTTCTTCAATCCAGACTGACAGAACAACTGAACGTTTTTTTCCCCCCCTTAAACTGCGCCCTCTACTGTACAGACGTGAATTTGCATTTAGCAAAAATAAAACTTTTAATTTTGACCAGCCCAGGTGATAAAAAGTAATGCAATACTTTTAAAGGTAACTTTCCCCAACACTGATCTTCAATGTATGAACTGAGTTTGATCTTTTAATATCACCGTTTTAGTACATTAAGGCACTCTTTTTAGATGGATTCTGAGACTTTTAAGGTCGGGTAGAATCTGCAATCGCTGTCCCAGTATGTATTGTTGGCTAAATTGGCAACGTGCATTATCGCACAGACCAGAACAAAAACAGACATTCCGGCACGGAACACGTTTAGTAGAAGTAGAATTAATGGCTTTGGCATTTTTTTTCCCACAGAACTCAGCATGTTTCCTAAAATCTGCAAACAAATGATGGTATTGTTATGCTTTAGTACAGTCAGAAACTTACATACAGCCCTTTTAAGCTTGGCATTGACTAAAAGACATCGACATCGGCGCAAAAGGCAAAGAAATCTTTGAAGTTTTACACATTGTTTACAGTGGTTAAAATGACAAATAAATGCTTGCTCCGAGAGCAATCCACAAGATATATTTGATTATACCATCTGCTCAATGTTGATCGGGTGAATACACATTTTAAACAGCTTATAGGCCTACGCACGGTAATTGCTGTCCTAAACTAATGCGCTTCTGCATTTTAGCGCTCAGTTGCTCACACATCACGTGCAGAACGGGCACGCACATGCCGAAATTAGGGCTGTGCGATATCCTTGTTAAATAACGCAATATTCGATACGATATTGCTTTAAGTGTGTAAAATCAATTTCTTTCCTCAACTGATATCGTTCACTTAAAGCATAACCGACTGTGTTTACATGAATACTCATCAAGACAGCCATTTTGACATAACTGTGTGTGTATTTGACAGTTCGAGTGAGTAACAAGACACGAAAAAAGAACGGCTTGTGTGCACATTTCGGTGTGTGTGTCAGACAGCAAGGAGTTGTTTTTCGCAAGTTATTGCGTTTAATAACTCTGTTACTTATGTGACTTGCTTGACGTCAAAAAGTCGTGTGCCCAGTCTATTCTCTGCTACGTCAACCTAAAACGTACACTTTTCACAATGTTGAAGTAGCCTATTAAAATCATTCAGATATTGCGTTCCCTTGCGATATGTACATTTGCGATATTTCGATATATATTGCGCAGCCCTAGCAGAAAAGTATTGTCAACACTGTTCTGTGATTTATCAATAGAATAGCTTAGAAACTGTTCTTATTTAGAAAAGTTCTAGGATATATTTAATAGCAACTAAAATCATGCTCGTTCCAGTTACATGTCCTTAAACTGGCAACCCGCATGAGCCTCGAGTCTGAAGAGGAGGGGGCGGGCCAAGAAAATGTTTTTGAAAGAAGTCTTATACTCACAGTAGACGGTAAAAAGTAATATTGTGAAATAACACTACAATTTAAAAGAACTGTTTTCTGTTTGAATAAATTTTAAAATGGAGTCACACAATCTTTCAGAACCCATATGCAGATTTGGTGCACAACAAACAGCATCATCATCATCATTATTATTAGCTCAAAATGGTTGTGGTGCTGGAAATGTGGAATATGTTTTTATAGGGATTTTTTGATGAACAAAGATTGAAATAGGAATATAGAAATGTTAATTAATTGAAATGTTTATTAACATTATAAATATCTTTGCAGGTGTAAAATGTGCAATACAATTTTTAAAAACACAATAGTGTAAGACTAGAGGCTTACCTATATCATAAGGCAAACCACACTTACTAACTAGATTTGAAATGGAATGGGCTCATGATGAATGATGTAAATCAGGGCAGCACTAAAATGGTTAATGAAATATCGTCACAAAAGCATGAAAATAGATACTAGGACATTAAGGAATTAAATGTTAAAAGGGCTTGCCATACAAACAGTCGGTGTGAGAAAATAAGGTATGTAATCTTGAACTATTTTTAAGTATTGTGTGTGTACATTCCTGATTAATGCACGGAAGTGCATGTGTTGCTGTGCTCTGTTTTGATTATGATGATGTTGTCTAATTAGCAGGATTCCATCACCTCCTGTACTGTAAAATGTGAAAACTGGGGGTGTTTTCTGAAATGAGGAACAGTCAAAGGAGTTATAGGTTGCAGAAACATCCTAGCCAAAATGTAATTTGACTGTTTGTAGTCGCCTATTGAGCATGCCGTACATTAATTTTAATGTAATGATGCATCTTTAATCATATCTGGCTGAATGAGTGAAAAAATGAAAATGTCAGTGATTGAAATGTGCTTTGTCCTGTAGGCTCTTGGAGGAATGTTATGGCATGAAGGATCCCTTCAGCCCAGAGAGAGAGAAGTTCCTCATTTTAGGATCTAAGTGCTGTTTGTGCAGCAAGACGGTGTGTGTGGGAACGGTACGTGTCTGGCTCGATGTGGAGCGTTCCTCCTTTTTCTGCAAATGAATGAATTCAATGTATTAGTTAACTGACACGTTAGTATTTAGGGGAAGAACGTTTTTTTAATGCCATTTAGAGCAAAGCAATCAATCACAATGTATATTTGAACACATCAAACTTTATTTTTATTGACAGGACTGCAGTCTCTTCTACACCAAACGCTTTTGTTTGCCATGTGTGCGGGAGCACCTTCATCAGTTTCCAGAGCAGGTTCAAAGTGAGGTGCTGAAGAAGAAGAGTGTCCAGAAGATGTCCTCATGATGACAATATATTGCTTTATTTATTAGTCAACAGTTATGAACAGAGGACACTATAGCCATCTGTCCAGACACACAATATGCAAATGTTTTTTGTTCTTGTGCTTTTTCTATTTATATGTATCAAAATGGAGGTGGCAAACCATATTTTGATTGAAATCATATGTGCTGTTGCTTGCTGTGATGTGTTATTAGTTTTACAATAGCACTAAATGCCTTATGCTAAATGCAACTATGAAATAAATAAATGTTTAAGTTGTATCATTGGCTCACTGGTTGTGATTGATTACAGATGATTAAAATTAAATGATACCGATGAGATTCGAACCTGTTGTTGGAGAAGTGCAAAACTGTCATGTGTGGGCAGTACCCCTACACCACAGCCGGGGAGCTACTTACTTCCAGATTTACCGCCTTGACTTGAGCCCTACTAACTTGTTTAGTAGGAAAAAACAGAGGTTAGTAGTGAACTATAAGTTCCAGCACATGCATAGTGAGAGATCTATGGCTCAGCGGTATGAGCACTGGCACACAATGCCAGAGGTCGCTGGTTCAATTCCAGCCAGATCTCAGAGCAGATGGAGGATGGAGCAGCTGACCAGATGGAGGGAGAAGCACCTGACCAGATGGAGGGAGGATGGAGCGGCTGGAGGATGGAGCACCTGACCTAACCAGATGACTGGATGGAGGAGCAAGCAGGCTGGACAGCATGTGGAACTGGAGTGGTGAAGAGGAGAGTGAAGACAGCACCCGAAGAAAGAAGAAGGGGGACCCTGACCTGGGTCCCCCCCCCGGCCTCCAGGACACTGACCAGCAGCGGTTATAGAGCCAATCCTTTTAAAAAATTGCCAAAATTCTGCTAAAATAACTTCTATATAAAGAATTATGCAGACATCATCCTTAAGCATTTACAGCTATACCATTCAGGGGAGCTTTCAACTTCACAGAAAACTATTTATCCAGAACGCCCGCTGTACTTTGCCAAAAATAAAACACCTCCAAAGGGCACTGGCAACAGGAACACGGCATGACCACTGATGCAATGCATCCAGCTCCTTTATGCAGGTGTGAACACAATATGTTTACTCATGCAGGTGCTTTTTCTACTCGACATCATTCATTATAACCACTAGATGGCAGTAAAGCCATGTGTTTCTAACACTAGTTTTCTTCAAAAGAAACTTTGCTAAGATGACATTACCCGAAACTGCACTTAAAAAACAAAATTTGATTTCAAAACTTGTGACGGTCACATGTTTCTGACAATATAACTCTTATGTGTTTTGTAGCAATTACATTTAGTCATACTTACAATTCTTACAGTATAAATACATCATTTTGGTCCACAAAGCCTGCTATCCTTACCATAATACAGTTCTGTATTTACAGTTGAATACTTTAGTTTTTTTTTCTCCACACTTCACGGCATGATTCAGCTGTGACACTAGAGAGACAATTGAACAAATATTCTGTAGGGGGTGCTGGAACATTTCAGCTACTTATTATTGGTAATGCCAAAGTCTGCCAGAGATAAGCCGCCAGCCAACTATGACCTCAGACTTGGCAATGAGATAACAGATCACACCAAGGTTTAACAAGTAATGTTCATTATCATCATAATGTTCTCATCAAATTAAATCACACAATAATGTGTATTACAGCTTTATGACACAGCTAAAACTTGCGTGGTGCATTATAAAGTTTTACTATTATCTTTTTAATACCTTCATGTGATTTACAAGAATGGCAAAACATTTTAGTCTGCAGCTGTGTTGCCAGATCACAAAAGAAAAGTAAGGTTCAATTGAATATATATATATATATATATATATATATATATATATATATATATATATATATATATATATATATATATATATATATATATATATATAAATAAATAAATACAAATACATTTTCCATAGTATCTATGAAATCCCTAATTTTATTTTAAATAAAGGGCCCTCCTACTTTAAAATATTTTGTTCAAATATCTACATTTCACAAGTTTTAAGAGTTAAATGTTCTTTTGGCATTCTTTTAAATGACTATTCCAGTCATTATGATTTACTGGAGAAGTATTTTATTTTTCATATGCATTTCTTTTGTAATCAAATAAATTTTTCTTAGAAACAATCTCCATGGCGTTTTAACTTTTTTCCATCTACGTGACTTTTGAATCAATAAACAATAAATTTTGCACAATGCACAACATTTTCACTGTGAGGTGAACCACAGTGTTTTGTCTAATTTGAAGTCATCTCACACCCCCTTGAACGTTTGCTGAGGCCCGCTCTGGCGGGCCCCGGACCCCAGGGCTCAGAACAACTGCTATACTACCATATTTAAAACCATTCAGAAATAAACTAGGCCACTGTGGCTTTTAAGAGGACATGGCAACCCAAAAGGGAGCGCGAGTTTCTACTGTTTGTATCGTTTTTCAACGGTGGGCGGGTCCCGTGCCCCGCCGGCCAATCACAGGCGTCTTCTGTTTAAATAGCCTCTGCTGTCAATCTTTTTTCCCCCTGCCAGTTTACTTGCGATCGCCATATTGGGTGCTCGCCTACTCGAATGACCTGTCTGTTTTTCTTCGGAATTACTACGAGACGGGATCGGAGCCGCGCGCTGTTTTCATGACTTGTTTTCCACGCGCTCTAGTCTTTCTACACGCATCCGCGCGTTTGTTATGCGTGCGCTCTGCGACTCGCTCGGCTTTCTTGGGAGGGATCGCTTTTAGTTAGACTGTGTCTGGCTCGATTGCGACTGCGATTCTCGGACAAACGTTCATGTGCAAGATGTCAAAAGTGCGCGTCTCCAATGGAAGTCCCACGCTGGAGAGGGTGGACGCGAGACAGGCGGACCACGCCAAACCGCCGGTCTGCCGAAGTCTCTTCGGTCCCGTGGATCGCGAAAACTACGCCAGGGACGTCGAGGACCAAATGCGGGAGATGGAGAAAGCGTCCAAGGAAAAATGGAATTACGACTTCGCCAAGAACGAGCCGCTCGCGCCGGGCAACTACGAGTGGCAGGAGGTGGACGCCAAAGAGGTGCCGGAGTTTTACATCAGACCGCCTCACGTAAAACGGGCTACCTCTAACGTTACCGGGACTGTGGACCATAACGGGAACCACGATTATTTGTTGACAACTCCCTCCCTGGAGAGCGACTCTGACAGCACGGAGACCGGGAGTCGAACGGACTGCCGAACGGCGCTCTCCACGCCGAGGAAAAGACCGTCGACAGAAGACCAGGGTAAATGTTTTGCGAGCTCGTGACAGCGCTATTTACGTGCTGATCTCGGGGGACAAACGCTTTGCCCTCCCGTCATAGTCGTAGTGGTGAAACTGTTACATTTGCAGTCTAGCCTGCGACCGAGACGGAAATCGCTCGCTTTTCTAACACAAGTCTTCATTCTTCCAATAGATCTTCCTAGCCAAAGTAAAAGACCCAACGTCCACGCGACCGAGGCGAACTGCTGTCCGGATACGAGTTCGCTCGAGCAAGCGCCCAGCAAGTCGGATCCCAAAACGTAAACAAGGTGAGCGAGTTTCGTGCTTAATGTCTGCCTGTCGTGGAACTTCGACGTGAACGCGCATGATTATGTGTAAAAATGCTAAACGTCGCTGTTTGTTTGTTTATGTTTATTGTCGTGCCTGTTACGCGTTAATAATATGTGTTCCTTGTTGACGCTGCTCCACGCTTTCAGAGGCTTAAGTGTTTGCTCTGGCGTTTTAAAACAAAGCCGCGTTTAGACATTCTGTCACCGCACGAGTGACAGTCGAGTCAAACGGGACTCAAATGCACAACATTGTAGTAACACGTCAGCAGGTCTCTTGTAGGGTGTGCGCGTGGGAGGAGGAGGGGGTCCGGGTTCACAATGCAGGCATATACTTGCGCGCAAATTTCCTCGCTTTCCATTTCCAGTGCCTGTATTAAACGCATCGCTAATGTATGCTGAAATAGATTTGTTGCCATACTCTTTCGGTTATTTCATGTATTGTGTGCATCCGTGTGACATTTTTGCACTCGCGTTCGACATGTTATTTCCTTTGCTAATCAACTTTTTTCCCCCTTCCCTGCAGAGAGAGAGAGAGAGAAAGAGAGAGAGAGATGAAGACGCCTATTTTCTCCATCAAAATACTTCAAGAGCTTTATGAAGTAAACAGGGACAGCGGTTGAAAAATACAAATCGAGCCTTGGAGAGGCTGTATAAGCACTGAATTTTTACACTAAAGTTTTGGCACTCGACAGAATATATTTGCCTCAAAAGCAGACAATGTAGCAGTGTGCAATTGGAGTTGCTTCATTTGTTCTTTTACTACCTATGTATATACTTTCATTTTATATGTAGCACATTTAAATGTAATATTAAGAGAGATAAAAAAACAACAACAATCATTTATAAATGGAGTGCGTTTGACTTGAAGAATTGCTGTGCAGTTTTTAAACGTCTCCCCAAAATTAACCCCTTTAAAGTAAATATATCTATGTATACACACACACACACACACACCATTGTCCTTTAATTAGGTTAACAATCCCATTGTCTCAATTTTGGCTGGCTCAGGATGCTCAAAAATACATGCATATATTAATGCTCAACAGCAGCAGCACAATCTTGGCCGTTTTTAAGTTGCACAAATGTCACTGTCTGCAATAATGCCGTTCATGTTTATTGGTACTTAATATGATATAAGCAGCCAAGGTTACAACACCTGGTCAAGGGGTGTTCTTCTCTGAAGGGACTGTGACTCCTAGTGTGGTATTACGGTTTTCACGCTTCTTTACAGTATTATATCCCTGGGTTATTCCACTAATTCTGTTTTCTGTAATTTAAATTATTTCTTTTTTCCTTTTGTTATTTTGGCATAATTATATTCATTCTCACGAACTTCAGATCCTACTGAAAACACATTTTTAAAAAATTAAAGTGCAACTGTAGTGACCAATTGATTTGCTTTTTTTTTGTCAATTATGTTTTCTATTCATTGCTGTGTAGCATAATGTTTATATAAATATATTTCTTTTTTTTTTTCTTTAACACTGGGCCATACTATTAAGAACAACATGAAGCCACTTTTATGCATATTTGGCTTTCATGTTGAACATGACATGGCACTATGACAAAAATATGTATAAACCGACAAAAAACAAAAACAAAATTAAGACGTTACACTGCACGTGTGTAAAACATTAAAGAGTACCTGTGCGTACTGCTTTGTAAAGAAAAAAAAAGGATAAAAAACACTGAGGAAATTATACTAACTTATTTATGTCAAGCTTTTTTGTCATTTATGACTATCCAAAGTGGCATTTGTGCATTTTCTGTATGTACTTCTTTTTATAAGTTTTTTTTTGTCTTTTTTTTTCACAAATTTGTGCAAGGTTGCAAACTGAGCCTATTAAGAATTTGATGTGGATTGTGTACTGCTTTATAAATGAGATGATTAAACCATAATGTCATGGACACCTTCACCTGACTCTTCCATTATATCATGCAGAAAAAAAACTCTGAATCTAGGGGAAACTTAAATACACCTCTCACACCCTGCATTAGCAAAAGCCTCAGGCTGATTCTAAGCTGTGCTGATAACCAAAACACATCTACAACTATTTTATTTAAGTGTAAATGCATATCTCCGGTGCTAAATTGGTAGCACAGTGCAACCTACAATTTTTTTTTTTTAGCCACCCACACAATATAAGCACCTGCACACAAATACACAATTATCTCATTTCAACTGTGCCCTTTTCTTTCTTTTTTTGTGTGATATGAACAGAAAGTATGACCAAAAAAAGCCT